>NW_027144605.1:0-35095 GCF_026170545.1 Melanerpes formicivorus | reverse complement strand
AAAATGCTTGATTTCGAGAGTGAGCGAAACTAATGAAAACATTGTTGGGGTAAAACCTAAAGGGAAAGACCTAGCACCAAATCCAATTTGCCATCTGATCTAACTTCTGGAGGCAGTCAAAATGATCCTTAGAATTCTTCCCTACCTTATTCCTGTGCTGAGATACAGGCTGCTCCAACCTGCTGTAAAATGCTTGATTTCGAGAGTGAGCGAAACTAATGAAAACATTGTTGGGGTAAAACCTAAAGGGAAAGACCTAGCACCAAATCCAATTTGCCATCTGATCTAACTTCTGGAGGCAGTCAAAATGATCCTTAGAATTCTTCCCTACCTTATTCCTGTGCTGAGATACAGGCTGCTCCAACCTGCTGTAAAATGCTTGATTTCGAGAGTGAGCGAAACTAATGAAAACATTGTTGGGGTAAAACCTAAAGGGAAAGACCTAGCACCAAATCCAATTTGCCATCTGATCTAACTTCTGGAGGCAGTCAAAATGATCCTTAGAATTCTTCCCTACCTTATTCCTGTGCTGAGATACAGGCTGCTCCAACCTGCTGTAAAATGCTTGATTTCGAGAGTGAGCGAAACTAATGAAAACATTGTTGGGGTAAAACCTAAAGGGAAAGACCTAGCACCAAATCCAATTTGCCATCTGATCTAACTTCTGGAGGCAGTCAAAATGAGCCTTAGAATTCTTCCCTACCTTATTCCTGTGCTGAGATACAGGCTGCTCCAACCTGCTGTAAAATGCTTGATTTCGAGAGTGAGCGAAACTAATGAAAACATTGTTGGGGTAAAACCTAAAGGGAAAGACCTAGCACCAAATCCAATTTGCCATCTGATCTAACTTCTGGAGGCAGTCAAAATGAGCATTTGAATTCTTCCCTACCTTATTCCTGTGCTGAGATACAGGCTGCTCCAACCTGCTGTAAAATGCTTGATTTCGAGAGTGAGCGAAACTAATGAAAACATTGTTGGGGTAAAACCTAAAGGGAAAGACCTAGCACCAAATCCAATTTGCCATCTGATCTAACTTCTGGAGGCAGTCAAAATGAGCCTTAGAATTCTTCCCTACCTTATTCCTGTGCTGAGATACAGGCTGCTCCAACCTGCTGTAAAATGCTTGATTTCGAGAGTGAGCGAAACTAATGAAAACATTGTTGGGGTAAAACCTAAAGGGAAAGACCTAGCACCAAATCCAATTTGCCATCTGATCTAACTTCTGGAGGCAGTCAAAATGATCCTTAGAATTCTTCCCTACCTTATTCCTGTGCTGAGATACAGGCTGCTCCAACCTGCTGTAAAATGCTTGATTTCGAGAGTGAGCGAAACTAATGAAAACATTGTTGGGGTAAAACCTAAAGGGAAAGACCTAGCACCAAATCCAATTTGCCATCTGATCTAACTTCTGGAGGCAGTCAAAATGAGCCTTAGAATTCTTCCCTACCTTATTCCTGTGCTGAGATACAGGCTGCTCCAACCTGCTGTAAAATGCTTGATTTCGAGAGTGAGCGAAACTAATGAAAACATTGTTGGGGTAAAACCTAAAAGGAAAGACCTAGCACCAAATCCAATTTGCCATCTGATCTAACTTCTGGAGGCAGTCAAAATGAGCCTTAGAATTCTTCCCTACCTTATTCCTGTGCTGAGATACAGGCTGCTCCAACCTGCTGTAAAATGCTTGATTTCGAGAGTGAGCGAAACTAATGAAAACATTGTTGGGGTAAAACCTAAAGGGAAAGACCTAGCACCAAATCCAATTTGCCATCTGATCTAACTTCTGGAGGCAGTCAAAATGAGCCTTAGAATTCTTCCCTACCTTATTCCTGTGCTGAGATACAGGCTGCTCCAACCTGCTGTAAAATGCTTGATTTCGAGAGTGAGCGAAACTAATGAAAACATTGTTGGGGTAAAACCTAAAGGGAAAGACCTAGCACCAAATCCAATTTGCCATCTGATCTAACTTCTGGAGGCAGTCAAAATGAGCATTTGAATTCTTCCCTACCTTATTCCTGTGCTGAGATACAGGCTGCTCCAACCTGCTGTAAAATGCTTGATTTCGAGAGTGAGCGAAACTAATGAAAACATTGTTGGGGTAAAACCTAAAGGGAAAGACCTAGCACCAAATCCAATTTGCCATCTGATCTAACTTCTGGAGGCAGTCAAAATGATCCTTAGAATTCTTCCCTACCTTATTCCTGTGCTGAGATACAGGCTGCTCCAACCTGCTGTAAAATGCTTGATTTCGAGAGTGAGCGAAACTAATGAAAACATTGTTGGGGTAAAACCTAAAGGGAAAGACCTAGCACCAAATCCAATTTGCCATCTGATCTAACTTCTGGAGGCAGTCAAAATGAGCCTTAGAATTCTTCCCTACCTTATTCCTGTGCTGAGATACAGGCTGCTCCAACCTGCTGTAAAATGCTTGATTTCGAGAGTGAGCGAAACTAATGAAAACATTGTTGGGGTAAAACCTAAAGGGAAAGACCTAGCACCAAATCCAATTTGCCATCTGATCTAACTTCTGGAGGCAGTCAAAATGATCCTTAGAATTCTTCCCTACCTTATTCCTGTGCTGAGATACAGGCTGCTCCAACCTGCTGTAAAATGCTTGATTTCGAGAGTGAGCGAAACTAATGAAAACATTGTTGGGGTAAAACCTAAAGGGAAAGACCTAGCACCAAATCCAATTTGCCATCTGATCTAACTTCTGGAGGCAGTCAAAATGAGCCTTAGAATTCTTCCCTACCTTATTCCTGTGCTGAGATACAGGCTGCTCCAACCTGCTGTAAAATGCTTGATTTCGAGAGTGAGCGAAACTAATGAAAACATTGTTGGGGTAAAACCTAAAGGGAAAGACCTAGCACCAAATCCAATTTGCCATCTGATCTAACTTCTGGAGGCAGTCAAAATGAGCCTTAGAATTCTTCCCTACCTTATTCCTGTGCTGAGATACAGGCTGCTCCAACCTGCTGTAAAATGCTTGATTTCGAGAGTGAGCGAAACTAATGAAAACATTGGTGGGGTAAAACCTAAAGGGAAAGACCTAGCACCAAATCCAATTTGCCATCTGATCTAACTTCTGGAGGCAGTCAAAATGATCCTTAGAATTCTTCCCTACCTTATTCCTGTGCTGAGATACAGGCTGCTCCAACCTGCTGTAAAATGCTTGATTTCGAGAGTGAGCGAAACTAATGAAAACATTGTTGGGGTAAAACCTAAAGGGAAAGACCTAGCACCAAATCCAATTTGCCATCTGATCTAACTTCTGGAGGCAGTCAAAATGAGCATTTGAATTCTTCCCTACCTTATTCCTGTGCTGAGATACAGGCTGCTCCAACCTGCTGTAAAATGCTTGATTTCGAGAGTGAGCGAAACTAATGAAAACATTGTTGGGGTAAAACCTAAAGGGAAAGACCTAGCACCAAATCCAATTTGCCATCTGATCTAACTTCTGGAGGCAGTCAAAATGAGCCTTAGAATTCTTCCCTACCTTATTCCTGTGCTGAGATACAGGCTGCTCCAACCTGCTGTAAAATGCTTGATTTCGAGAGTGAGCGAAACTAATGAAAACATTGTTGGGGTAAAACCTAAAGGGAAAGACCTAGCACCAAATCCAATTTGCCATCTGATCTAACTTCTGGAGGCAGTCAAAATGATCCTTAGAATTCTTCCCTACCTTATTCCTGTGCTGAGATACAGGCTGCTCCAACCTGCTGTAAAATGCTTGATTTCGAGAGTGAGCGAAACTAATGAAAACATTGTTGGGGTAAAACCTAAAAGGAAAGACCTAGCACCAAATCCAATTTGCCATCTGATCTAACTTCTGGAGGCAGTCAAAATGAGCCTTAGAATTCTTCCCTACCTTATTCCTGTGCTGAGATACAGGCTGCTCCAACCTGCTGTAAAATGCTTGATTTCGAGAGTGAGCGAAACTAATGAAAACATTGGTGGGGTAAAACCTAAAGGGAAAGACCTAGCACCAAATCCAATTTGCCATCTGATCTAACTTCTGGAGGCAGTCAAAATGATCCTTAGAATTCTTCCCTACCTTATTCCTGTGCTGAGATACAGGCTGCTCCAACCTGCTGTAAAATGCTTGATTTCGAGAGTGAGCGAAACTAATGAAAACATTGTTGGGGTAAAACCTAAAGGGAAAGACCTAGCACCAAATCCAATTTGCCATCTGATCTAACTTCTGGAGGCAGTCAAAATGAGCATTTGAATTCTTCCCTACCTTATTCCTGTGCTGAGATACAGGCTGCTCCAACCTGCTGTAAAATGCTTGATTTCGAGAGTGAGCGAAACTAATGAAAACATTGTTGGGGTAAAACCTAAAGGGAAAGACCTAGCACCAAATCCAATTTGCCATCTGATCTAACTTCTGGAGGCAGTCAAAATGAGCCTTAGAATTCTTCCCTACCTTATTCCTGTGCTGAGATACAGGCTGCTCCAACCTGCTGTAAAATGCTTGATTTCGAGAGTGAGCGAAACTAATGAAAACATTGTTGGGGTAAAACCTAAAGGGAAAGACCTAGCACCAAATCCAATTTGCCATCTGATCTAACTTCTGGAGGCAGTCAAAATGATCCTTAGAATTCTTCCCTACCTTATTCCTGTGCTGAGATACAGGCTGCTCCAACCTGCTGTAAAATGCTTGATTTCGAGAGTGAGCGAAACTAATGAAAACATTGTTGGGGTAAAACCTAAAGGGAAAGACCTAGCACCAAATCCAATTTGCCATCTGATCTAACTTCTGGAGGCAGTCAAAATGAGCCTTAGAATTCTTCCCTACCTTATTCCTGTGCTGAGATACAGGCTGCTCCAACCTGCTGTAAAATGCTTGATTTCGAGAGTGAGCGAAACTAATGAAAACATTGTTGGGGTAAAACCTAAAGGGAAAGACCTAGCACCAAATCCAATTTGCCATCTGATCTAACTTCTGGAGGCAGTCAAAATGATCCTTAGAATTCTTCCCTACCTTATTCCTGTGCTGAGATACAGGCTGCTCCAACCTGCTGTAAAATGCTTGATTTCGAGAGTGAGCGAAACTAATGAAAACATTGTTGGGGTAAAACCTAAAGGGAAAGACCTAGCACCAAATCCAATTTGCCATCTGATCTAACTTCTGGAGGCAGTCAAAATGAGCCTTAGAATTCTTCCCTACCTTATTCCTGTGCTGAGATACAGGCTGCTCCAACCTGCTGTAAAATGCTTGATTTCGAGAGTGAGCGAAACTAATGAAAACATTGTTGGGGTAAAACCTAAAGGGAAAGACCTAGCACCAAATCCAATTTGCCATCTGATCTAACTTCTGGAGGCAGTCAAAATGAGCCTTAGAATTCTTCCCTACCTTATTCCTGTGCTGAGATACAGGCTGCTCCAACCTGCTGTAAAATGCTTGATTTCGAGAGTGAGCGAAACTAATGAAAACATTGTTGGGGTAAAACCTAAAGGGAAAGACCTAGCACCAAATCCAATTTGCCATCTGATCTAACTTCTGGAGGCAGTCAAAATGAGCCTTAGAATTCTTCCCTACCTTATTCCTGTGCTGAGATACAGGCTGCTCCAACCTGCTGTAAAATGCTTGATTTCGAGAGTGAGCGAAACTAATGAAAACATTGTTGGGGTAAAACCTAAAGGGAAAGACCTAGCACCAAATCCAATTTGCCATCTGATCTAACTTCTGGAGGCAGTCAAAATGAGCCTTAGAATTCTTCCCTACCTTATTCCTGTGCTGAGATACAGGCTGCTCCAACCTGCTGTAAAATGCTTGATTTCGAGAGTGAGCGAAACTAATGAAAACATTGGTGGGGTAAAACCTAAAGGGAAAGACCTAGCACCAAATCCAATTTGCCATCTGATCTAACTTCTGGAGGCAGTCAAAATGATCCTTAGAATTCTTCCCTACCTTATTCCTGTGCTGAGATACAGGCTGCTCCAACCTGCTGTAAAATGCTTGATTTCGAGAGTGAGCGAAACTAATGAAAACATTGTTGGGGTAAAACCTAAAGGGAAAGACCTAGCACCAAATCCAATTTGCCATCTGATCTAACTTCTGGAGGCAGTCAAAATGATCCTTAGAATTCTTCCCTACCTTATTCCTGTGCTGAGATACAGGCTGCTCCAACCTGCTGTAAAATGCTTGATTTCGAGAGTGAGCGAAACTAATGAAAACATTGTTGGGGTAAAACCTAAAGGGAAAGACCTAGCACCAAATCCAATTTGCCATCTGATCTAACTTCTGGAGGCAGTCAAAATGATCCTTAGAATTCTTCCCTACCTTATTCCTGTGCTGAGATACAGGCTGCTCCAACCTGCTGTAAAATGCTTGATTTCGAGAGTGAGCGAAACTAATGAAAACATTGTTGGGGTAAAACCTAAAGGGAAAGACCTAGCACCAAATCCAATTTGCCATCTGATCTAACTTCTGGAGGCAGTCAAAATGAGCCTTAGAATTCTTCCCTACCTTATTCCTGTGCTGAGATACAGGCTGCTCCAACCTGCTGTAAAATGCTTGATTTCGAGAGTGAGCGAAACTAATGAAAACATTGTTGGGGTAAAACCTAAAGGGAAAGACCTAGCACCAAATCCAATTTGCCATCTGATCTAACTTCTGGAGGCAGTCAAAATGAGCCTTAGAATTCTTCCCTACCTTATTCCTGTGCTGAGATACAGGCTGCTCCAACCTGCTGTAAAATGCTTGATTTCGAGAGTGAGCGAAACTAATGAAAACATTGTTGGGGTAAAACCTAAAGGGAAAGACCTAGCACCAAATCCAATTTGCCATCTGATCTAACTTCTGGAGGCAGTCAAAATGATCCTTAGAATTCTTCCCTACCTTATTCCTGTGCTGAGATACAGGCTGCTCCAACCTGCTGTAAAATGCTTGATTTCGAGAGTGAGCGAAACTAATGAAAACATTGTTGGGGTAAAACCTAAAGGGAAAGACCTAGCACCAAATCCAATTTGCCATCTGATCTAACTTCTGGAGGCAGTCAAAATGAGCCTTAGAATTCTTCCCTACCTTATTCCTGTGCTGAGATACAGGCTGCTCCAACCTGCTGTAAAATGCTTGATTTCGAGAGTGAGCGAAACTAATGAAAACATTGTTGGGGTAAAACCTAAAGGGAAAGACCTAGCACCAAATCCAATTTGCCATCTGATCTAACTTCTGGAGGCAGTCAAAATGAGCCTTAGAATTCTTCCCTACCTTCTTCCTGTGCTGAGATACAGGCTGCTCCAACCTGCTGTAAAATGCTTGATTTCGAGAGGGAGCGAAACTAATGAAAACATTGTTGGGGTAAAACCTAAAGGGAAAGACCTAGCACCAAATCCAATTTGCCATCTGATCTAACTTCTGGAGGCAGTCAAAATGATCCTTAGAATTCTTCCCTACCTTATTCCTGTGCTGAGATACAGGCTGCTCCAACCTGCTGTAAAATGCTTGATTTCGAGAGTGAGCGAAACTAATGAAAACATTGTTGGGGTAAAACCTAAAGGGAAAGACCTAGCACCAAATCCAATTTGCCATCTGATCTAACTTCTGGAGGCAGTCAAAATGAGCCTTAGAATTCTTCCCTACCTTATTCCTGTGCTGAGATACAGGCTGCTCCAACCTGCTGTAAAATGCTTGATTTCGAGAGTGAGCGAAACTAATGAAAACATTGTTGGGGTAAAACCTAAAGGGAAAGACCTAGCACCAAATCCAATTTGCCATCTGATCTAACTTCTGGAGGCAGTCAAAATGATCCTTAGAATTCTTCCCTACCTTATTCCTGTGCTGAGATACAGGCTGCTCCAACCTGCTGTAAAATGCTTGATTTCGAGAGTGAGCGAAACTAATGAAAACATTGTTGGGGTAAAACCTAAAGGGAAAGACCTAGCACCAAATCCAATTTGCCATCTGATCTAACTTCTGGAGGCAGTCAAAATGAGCCTTAGAATTCTTCCCTACCTTATTCCTGTGCTGAGATACAGGCTGCTCCAACCTGCTGTAAAATGCTTGATTTCGAGAGTGAGCGAAACTAATGAAAACATTGTTGGGGTAAAACCTAAAGGGAAAGACCTAGCACCAAATCCAATTTGCCATCTGATCTAACTTCTGGAGGCAGTCAAAATGATCCTTAGAATTCTTCCCTACCTTATTCCTGTGCTGAGATACAGGCTGCTCCAACCTGCTGTAAAATGCTTGATTTCGAGAGTGAGCGAAACTAATGAAAACATTGTTGGGGTAAAACCTAAAGGGAAAGACCTAGCACCAAATCCAATTTGCCATCTGATCTAACTTCTGGAGGCAGTCAAAATGAGCCTTAGAATTCTTCCCTACCTTATTCCTGTGCTGAGATACAGGCTGCTCCAACCTGCTGTAAAATGCTTGATTTCGAGAGTGAGCGAAACTAATGAAAACATTGTTGGGGTAAAACCTAAAGGGAAAGACCTAGCACCAAATCCAATTTGCCATCTGATCTAACTTCTGGAGGCAGTCAAAATGAGCCTTAGAATTCTTCCCTACCTTATTCCTGTGCTGAGATACAGGCTGCTCCAACCTGCTGTAAAATGCTTGATTTCGAGAGTGAGCGAAACTAATGAAAACATTGGTGGGGTAAAACCTAAAGGGAAAGACCTAGCACCAAATCCAATTTGCCATCTGATCTAACTTCTGGAGGCAGTCAAAATGAGCATTTGAATTCTTCCCTACCTTATTCCTGTGCTGAGATACAGGCTGCTCCAACCTGCTGTAAAATGCTTGATTTCGAGAGTGAGCGAAACTAATGAAAACATTGTTGGGGTAAAACCTAAAGGGAAAGACCTAGCACCAAATCCAATTTGCCCTCTGATCTAACTTCTGGAGGCAGTCAAAATGATCTTTAGAATTCTTCCCTACCTTATTCCTGTGCTGAGATACAGGCTGCTCCAACCTGCTGTAAAATGCTTGATTTCGAGAGTGAGCGAAACTAATGAAAACATTGTTGGGGTAAAACCTAAAGGGAAAGACCTAGCACCAAATCCAATTTGCCATCTGATCTAACTTCTGGAGGCAGTCAAAATGATCCTTAGAATTCTTCCCTACCTTATTCCTGTGCTGAGATACAGGCTGCTCCAACCTGCTGTAAAATGCTTGATTTCGAGAGTGAGCGAAACTAATGAAAACATTGTTGGGGTAAAACCTAAAGGGAAAGACCTAGCACCAAATCCAATTTGCCATCTGATCTAACTTCTGGAGGCAGTCAAAATGATCCTTAGAATTCTTCCCTACCTTATTCCTGTGCTGAGATACAGGCTGCTCCAACCTGCTGTAAAATGCTTGATTTCGAGAGTGAGCGAAACTAATGAAAACATTGTTGGGGTAAAACCTAAAGGGAAAGACCTAGCACCAAATCCAATTTGCCATCTGATCTAACTTCTGGAGGCAGTCAAAATGATCCTTAGAATTCTTCCCTACCTTATTCCTGTGCTGAGATACAGGCTGCTCCAACCTGCTGTAAAATGCTTGATTTCGAGAGTGAGCGAAACTAATGAAAACATTGTTGGGGTAAAACCTAAAGGGAAAGACCTAGCACCAAATCCAATTTGCCATCTGATCTAACTTCTGGAGGCAGTCAAAATGATCCTTAGAATTCTTCCCTACCTTATTCCTGTGCTGAGATACAGGCTGCTCCAACCTGCTGTAAAATGCTTGATTTCGAGAGTGAGCGAAACTAATGAAAACATTGTTGGGGTAAAACCTAAAGGGAAAGACCTAGCACCAAATCCAATTTGCCATCTGATCTAACTTCTGGAGGCAGTCAAAATGAGCATTTGAATTCTTCCCTACCTTATTCCTGTGCTGAGATACAGGCTGCTCCAACCTGCTGTAAAATGCTTGATTTCGAGAGTGAGCGAAACTAATGAAAACATTGTTGGGGTAAAACCTAAAGGGAAAGACCTAGCACCAAATCCAATTTGCCATCTGATCTAACTTCTGGAGGCAGTCAAAATGAGCCTTAGAATTCTTCCCTACCTTATTCCTGTGCTGAGATACAGGCTGCTCCAACCTGCTGTAAAATGCTTGATTTCGAGAGGGAGCGAAACTAATGAAAACATTGTTGGGGTAAAACCTAAAGGGAAAGACCTAGCACCAAATCCAATTTGCCATCTGATCTAACTTCTGGAGGCAGTCAAAATGAGCCTTAGAATTCTTCCCTACCTTATTCCTGTGCTGAGATACAGGCTGCTCCAACCTGCTGTAAAATGCTTGATTTCGAGAGTGAGCGAAACTAATGAAAACATTGTTGGGGTAAAACCTAAAGGGAAAGACCTAGCACCAAATCCAATTTGCCATCTGATCTAACTTCTGGAGGCAGTCAAAATGAGCCTTAGAATTCTTCCCTACCTTATTCCTGTGCTGAGATACAGGCTGCTCCAACCTGCTGTAAAATGCTTGATTTCGAGAGTGAGCGAAACTAATGAAAACATTGTTGGGGTAAAACCTAAAGGGAAAGACCTAGCACCAAATCCAATTTGCCATCTGATCTAACTTCTGGAGGCAGTCAAAATGATCCTTAGAATTCTTCCCTACCTTATTCCTGTGCTGAGATACAGGCTGCTCCAACCTGCTGTAAAATGCTTGATTTCGAGAGTGAGCGAAACTAATGAAAACATTGTTGGGGTAAAACTTAAAGGGAAAGACCTAGCACCAAATCCAATTTGCCATCTGATCTAACTTCTGGAGGCAGTCAAAATGAGCCTTAGAATTCTTCCCTACCTTATTCCTGTGCTGAGATACAGGCTGCTCCAACCTGCTGTAAAATGCTTGATTTCGAGAGTGAGCGAAACTAATGAAAACATTGTTGGGGTAAAACCTAAAGGGAAAGACCTAGCACCAAATCCAATTTGCCATCTGATCTAACTTCTGGAGGCAGTCAAAATGATCCTTAGAATTCTTCCCTACCTTATTCCTGTGCTGAGATACAGGCTGCTCCAACCTGCTGTAAAATGCTTGATTTCGAGAGTGAGCGAAACTAATGAAAACATTGTTGGGGTAAAACCTAAAGGGAAAGACCTAGCACCAAATCCAATTTGCCATCTGATCTAACTTCTGGAGGCAGTCAAAATGAGCCTTAGAATTCTTCCCTACCTTATTCCTGTGCTGAGATACAGGCTGCTCCAACCTGCTGTAAAATGCTTGATTTCGAGAGTGAGCGAAACTAATGAAAACATTGTTGGGGTAAAACCTAAAGGGAAAGACCTAGCACCAAATCCAATTTGCCATCTGATCTAACTTCTGGAGGCAGTCAAAATGAGCCTTAGAATTCTTCCCTACCTTATTCCTGTGCTGAGATACAGGCTGCTCCAACCTGCTGTAAAATGCTTGATTTCGAGAGTGAGCGAAACTAATGAAAACATTGTTGGGGTAAAACCTAAAGGGAAAGACCTAGCACCAAATCCAATTTGCCATCTGATCTAACTTCTGGAGGCAGTCAAAATGAGCCTTAGAATTCTTCCCTACCTTATTCCTGTGCTGAGATACAGGCTGCTCCAACCTGCTGTAAAATGCTTGATTTCGAGAGTGAGCGAAACTAATGAAAACATTGTTGGGGTAAAACCTAAAGGGAAAGACCTAGCACCAAATCCAATTTGCCATCTGATCTAACTTCTGGAGGCAGTCAAAATGAGCCTTAGAATTCTTCCCTACCTTATTCCTGTGCTGAGATACAGGCTGCTCCAACCTGCTGTAAAATGCTTGATTTCGAGAGTGAGCGAAACTAATGAAAACATTGTTGGGGTAAAACCTAAAGGGAAAGACCTAGCACCAAATCCAATTTGCCATCTGATCTAACTTCTGGAGGCAGTCAAAATGAGCCTTAGAATTCTTCCCTACCTTATTCCTGTGCTGAGATACAGGCTGCTCCAACCTGCTGTAAAATGCTTGATTTCGAGAGTGAGCGAAACTAATGAAAACATTGTTGGGGTAAAACCTAAAGGGAAAGACCTAGCACCAAATCCAATTTGCCATCTGATCTAACTTCTGGAGGCAGTCAAAATGAGCATTTGAATTCTTCCCTACCTTATTCCTGTGCTGAGATACAGGCTGCTCCAACCTGCTGTAAAATGCTTGATTTCGAGAGTGAGCGAAACTAATGAAAACATTGTTGGGGTAAAACCTAAAGGGAAAGACCTAGCACCAAATCCAATTTGCCATCTGATCTAACTTCTGGAGGCAGTCAAAATGAGCCTTAGAATTCTTCCCTACCTTATTCCTGTGCTGAGATACAGGCTGCTCCAACCTGCTGTAAAATGCTTGATTTCGAGAGTGAGCGAAACTAATGAAAACATTGTTGGGGTAAAACCTAAAGGGAAAGACCTAGCACCAAATCCAATTTGCCATCTGATCTAACTTCTGGAGGCAGTCAAAATGAGCCTTAGAATTCTTCCCTACCTTATTCCTGTGCTGAGATACAGGCTGCTCCAACCTGCTGTAAAATGCTTGATTTCGAGAGTGAGCGAAACTAATGAAAACATTGTTGGGGTAAAACCTAAAGGGAAAGACCTAGCACCAAATCCAATTTGCCATCTGATCTAACTTCTGGAGGCAGTCAAAATGAGCCTTAGAATTCTTCCCTACCTTATTCCTGTGCTGAGATACAGGCTGCTCCAACCTGCTGTAAAATGCTTGATTTCGAGAGTGAGCGAAACTAATGAAAACATTGTTGGGGTAAAACCTAAAGGGAAAGACCTAGCACCAAATCCAATTTGCCATCTGATCTAACTTCTGGAGGCAGTCAAAATGAGCCTTTGAATTCTTCCCTACCTTATTCCTGTGCTGAGATACAGGCTGCTCCAACCTGCTGTAAAATGCTTGATTTCGAGAGTGAGCGAAACTAATGAAAACATTGTTGGGGTAAAACCTAAAGGGAAAGACCTAGCACCAAATCCAATTTGCCATCTGATCTAACTTCTGGAGGCAGTCAAAATGAGCCTTAGAATTCTTCCCTACCTTATTCCTGTGCTGAGATACAGGCTGCTCCAACCTGCTGTAAAATGCTTGATTTCGAGAGTGAGCGAAACTAATGAAAACATTGTTGGGGTAAAACCTAAAGGGAAAGACCTAGCACCAAATCCAATTTGCCATCTGATCTAACTTCTGGAGGCAGTCAAAATGATCCTTAGAATTCTTCCCTACCTTATTCCTGTGCTGAGATACAGGCTGCTCCAACCTGCTGTAAAATGCTTGATTTCGAGAGTGAGCGAAACTAATGAAAACATTGTTGGGGTAAAACCTAAAGGGAAAGACCTAGCACCAAATCCAATTTGCCATCTGATCTAACTTCTGGAGGCAGTCAAAATGATCCTTAGAATTCTTCCCTACCTTATTCCTGTGCTGAGATACAGGCTGCTCCAACCTGCTGTAAAATGCTTGATTTCGAGAGTGAGCGAAACTAATGAAAACATTGTTGGGGTAAAACCTAAAGGGAAAGACCTAGCACCAAATCCAATTTGCCATCTGATCTAACTTCTGGAGGCAGTCAAAATGATCCTTAGAATTCTTCCCTACCTTATTCCTGTGCTGAGATACAGGCTGCTCCAACCTGCTGTAAAATGCTTGATTTCGAGAGTGAGCGAAACTAATGAAAACATTGTTGGGGTAAAACCTAAAGGGAAAGACCTAGCACCAAATCCAATTTGCCATCTGATCTAACTTCTGGAGGCAGTCAAAATGAGCCTTAGAATTCTTCCCTACCTTATTCCTGTGCTGAGATACAGGCTGCTCCAACCTGCTGTAAAATGCTTGATTTCGAGAGTGAGCGAAACTAATGAAAACATTGTTGGGGTAAAACCTAAAGGGAAAGACCTAGCACCAAATCCAATTTGCCATCTGATCTAACTTCTGGAGGCAGTCAAAATGATCCTTAGAATTCTTCCCTACCTTATTCCTGTGCTGAGATACAGGCTGCTCCAACCTGCTGTAAAATGCTTGATTTCGAGAGTGAGCGAAACTAATGAAAACATTGTTGGGGTAAAACCTAAAGGGAAAGACCTAGCACCAAATCCAATTTGCCATCTGATCTAACTTCTGGAGGCAGTCAAAATGAGCCTTAGAATTCTTCCCTACCTTATTCCTGTGCTGAGATACAGGCTGCTCCAACCTGCTGTAAAATGCTTGATTTCGAGAGTGAGCGAAACTAATGAAAACATTGTTGGGGTAAAACCTAAAGGGAAAGACCTAGCACCAAATCCAATTTGCCATCTGATCTAACTTCTGGAGGCAGTCAAAATGATCCTTAGAATTCTTCCCTACCTTCTTCCTGTGCTGAGATACAGGCTGCTCCAACCTGCTGTAAAATGCTTGATTTCGAGAGGGAGCGAAACTAATGAAAACATTGTTGGGGTAAAACCTAAAGGGAAAGACCTAGCACCAAATCCAATTTGCCATCTGATCTAACTTCTGGAGGCAGTCAAAATGAGCCTTAGAATTCTTCCCTACCTTATTCCTGTGCTGAGATACAGGCTGCTCCAACCTGCTGTAAAATGCTTGATTTCGAGAGTGAGCGAAACTAATGAAAACATTGTTGGGGTAAAACCTAAAGGGAAAGACCTAGCACCAAATCCAATTTGCCATCTGATCTAACTTCTGGAGGCAGTCAAAATGAGCCTTAGAATTCTTCCCTACCTTATTCCTGTGCTGAGATACAGGCTGCTCCAACCTGCTGTAAAATGCTTGATTTCGAGAGTGAGCGAAACTAATGAAAACATTGTTGGGGTAAAACCTAAAGGGAAAGACCTAGCACCAAATCCAATTTGCCATCTGATCTAACTTCTGGAGGCAGTCAAAATGAGCCTTAGAATTCTTCCCTACCTTATTCCTGTGCTGAGATACAGGCTGCTCCAACCTGCTGTAAAATGCTTGATTTCGAGAGTGAGCGAAACTAATGAAAACATTGTTGGGGTAAAACCTAAAGGGAAAGACCTAGCACCAAATCCAATTTGCCATCTGATCTAACTTCTGGAGGCAGTCAAAATGATCCTTAGAATTCTTCCCTACCTTATTCCTGTGCTGAGATACAGGCTGCTCCAACCTGCTGTAAAATGCTTGATTTCGAGAGTGAGCGAAACTAATGAAAACATTGTTGGGGTAAAACCTAAAGGGAAAGACCTAGCACCAAATCCAATTTGCCATCTGATCTAACTTCTGGAGGCAGTCAAAATGAGCCTTAGAATTCTTCCCTACCTTATTCCTGTGCTGAGATACAGGCTGCTCCAACCTGCTGTAAAATGCTTGATTTCGAGAGTGAGCGAAACTAATGAAAACATTGTTGGGGTAAAACCTAAAGGGAAAGACCTAGCACCAAATCCAATTTGCCATCTGATCTAACTTCTGGAGGCAGTCAAAATGAGCATTTGAATTCTTCCCTACCTTATTCCTGTGCTGAGATACAGGCTGCTCCACCCTGCTGTAAAATGCTTGATTTCGAGAGTGAGCGAAACTAATGAAAACATTGTTGGGGTAAAACCTAAAGGGAAAGACCTAGCACCAAATCCAATTTGCCATCTGATCTAACTTCTGGAGGCAGTCAAAATGAGCCTTAGAATTCTTCCCTACCTTATTCCTGTGCTGAGATACAGGCTGCTCCAACCTGCTGTAAAATGCTTGATTTCGAGAGTGAGCGAAACTAATGAAAACATTGTTGGGGTAAAACCTAAAGGGAAAGACCTAGCACCAAATCCAATTTGCCATCTGATCTAACTTCTGGAGGCAGTCAAAATGAGCCTTAGAATTCTTCCCTACCTTATTCCTGTGCTGAGATACAGGCTGCTCCAACCTGCTGTAAAATGCTTGATTTCGAGAGTGAGCGAAACTAATGAAAACATTGTTGGGGTAAAACCTAAAGGGAAAGACCTAGCACCAAATCCAATTTGCCATCTGATCTAACTTCTGGAGGCAGTCAAAATGATCCTTAGAATTCTTCCCTACCTTATTCCTGTGCTGAGATACAGGCTGCTCCAACCTGCTGTAAAATGCTTGATTTCGAGAGTGAGCGAAACTAATGAAAACATTGTTGGGGTAAAACCTAAAGGGAAAGACCTAGCACCAAATCCAATTTGCCATCTGATCTAACTTCTGGAGGCAGTCAAAATGATCCTTAGAATTCTTCCCTACCTTATTCCTGTGCTGAGATACAGGCTGCTCCAACCTGCTGTAAAATGCTTGATTTCGAGAGTGAGCGAAACTAATGAAAACATTGTTGGGGTAAAACCTAAAGGGAAAGACCTAGCACCAAATCCAATTTGCCATCTGATCTAACTTCTGGAGGCAGTCAAAATGATCCTTAGAATTCTTCCCTACCTTATTCCTGTGCTGAGATACAGGCTGCTCCAACCTGCTGTAAAATGCTTGATTTCGAGAGTGAGCGAAACTAATGAAAACATTGTTGGGGTAAAACCTAAAGGGAAAGACCTAGCACCAAATCCAATTTGCCATCTGATCTAACTTCTGGAGGCAGTCAAAATGATCCTTAGAATTCTTCCCTACCTTATTCCTGTGCTGAGATACAGGCTGCTCCAACCTGCTGTAAAATGCTTGATTTCGAGAGTGAGCGAAACTAATGAAAACATTGTTGGGGTAAAACCTAAAGGGAAAGACCTAGCACCAAATCCAATTTGCCATCTGATCTAACTTCTGGAGGCAGTCAAAATGATCCTTAGAATTCTTCCCTACCTTATTCCTGTGCTGAGATACAGGCTGCTCCAACCTGCTGTAAAATGCTTGATTTCGAGAGTGAGCGAAACTAATGAAAACATTGTTGGGGTAAAACCTAAAGGGAAAGACCTAGCACCAAATCCAATTTGCCATCTGATCTAACTTCTGGAGGCAGTCAAAATGAGCCTTAGAATTCTTCCCTACCTTATTCCTGTGCTGAGATACAGGCTGCTCCAACCTGCTGTAAAATGCTTGATTTCGAGAGTGAGCGAAACTAATGAAAACATTGTTGGGGTAAAACCTAAAGGGAAAGACCTAGCACCAAATCCAATTTGCCATCTGATCTAACTTCTGGAGGCAGTCAAAATGATCCTTAGAATTCTTCCCTACCTTATTCCTGTGCTGAGATACAGGCTGCTCCAACCTGCTGTAAAATGCTTGATTTCGAGAGTGAGCGAAACTAATGAAAACATTGTTGGGGTAAAACCTAAAGGGAAAGACCTAGCACCAAATCCAATTTGCCATCTGATCTAACTTCTGGAGGCAGTCAAAATGAGCATTTGAATTCTTCCCTACCTTATTCCTGTGCTGAGATACAGGCTGCTCCAACCTGCTGTAAAATGCTTGATTTCGAGAGTGAGCGAAACTAATGAAAACATTGTTGGGGTAAAACCTAAAGGGAAAGACCTAGCACCAAATCCAATTTGCCATCTGATCTAACTTCTGGAGGCAGTCAAAATGAGCCTTAGAATTCTTCCCTACCTTATTCCTGTGCTGAGATACAGGCTGCTCCAACCTGCTGTAAAATGCTTGATTTCGAGAGTGAGCGAAACTAATGAAAACATTGTTGGGGTAAAACCTAAAGGGAAAGACCTAGCACCAAATCCAATTTGCCATCTGATCTAACTTCTGGAGGCAGTCAAAATGATCCTTAGAATTCTTCCCTACCTTATTCCTGTGCTGAGATACAGGCTGCTCCAACCTGCTGTAAAATGCTTGATTTCGAGAGGGAGCGAAACTAATGAAAACATTGTTGGGGTAAAACCTAAAGGGAAAGACCTAGCACCAAATCCAATTTGCCATCTGATCTAACTTCTGGAGGCAGTCAAAATGATCCTTAGATTTCTTCCCTACCTTATTCCTGTGCTGAGATACAGGCTGCTCCAACCTGCTGTAAAATGCTTGATTTCGAGAGTGAGCGAAACTAATGAAAACATTGTTGGGGTAAAACCTAAAGGGAAAGACCTAGCACCAAATCCAATTTGCCATCTGATCTAACTTCTGGAGGCAGTCAAAATGAGCCTTAGAATTCTTCCCTACCTTATTCCTGTGCTGAGATACAGGCTGCTCCAACCTGCTGTAAAATGCTTGATTTCGAGAGTGAGCGAAACTAATGAAAACATTGTTGGGGTAAAACCTAAAGGGAAAGACCTAGCACCAAATCCAATTTGCCATCTGATCTAACTTCTGGAGGCAGTCAAAATGAGCCTTAGAATTCTTCCCTACCTTATTCCTGTGCTGAGATACAGGCTGCTCCAACCTGCTGTAAAATGCTTGATTTCGAGAGTGAGCGAAACTAATGAAAACATTGTTGGGGTAAAACCTAAAGGGAAAGACCTAGCACCAAATCCAATTTGCCATCTGATCTAACTTCTGGAGGCAGTCAAAATGAGCCTTAGAATTCTTCCCTACCTTATTCCTGTGCTGAGATACAGGCTGCTCCAACCTGCTGTAAAATGCTTGATTTCGAGAGTGAGCGAAACTAATGAAAACATTGTTGGGGTAAAACCTAAAGGGAAAGACCTAGCACCAAATCCAATTTGCCATCTGATCTAACTTCTGGAGGCAGTCAAAATGATCCTTAGAATTCTTCCCTACCTTATTCCTGTGCTGAGATACAGGCTGCTCCAACCTGCTGTAAAATGCTTGATTTCGAGAGTGAGCGAAACTAATGAAAACATTGTTGGGGTAAAACCTAAAGGGAAAGACCTAGCACCAAATCCAATTTGCCATCTGATCTAACTTCTGGAGGCAGTCAAAATGATCCTTAGAATTCTTCCCTACCTTATTCCTGTGCTGAGATACAGGCTGCTCCAACCTGCTGTAAAATGCTTGATTTCGAGAGTGAGCGAAACTAATGAAAACATTGGTGGGGTAAAACCTAAAGGGAAAGACCTAGCACCAAATCCAATTTGCCATCTGATCTAACTTCTGGAGGCAGTCAAAATGATCCTTAGAATTCTTCCCTACCTTATTCCTGTGCTGAGATACAGGCTGCTCCAACCTGCTGTAAAATGCTTGATTTCGAGAGGGAGCGAAACTAATGAAAACATTGTTGGGGTAAAACCTAAAGGGAAAGACCTAGCACCAAATCCAATTTGCCATCTGATCTAACTTCTGGAGGCAGTCAAAATGAGCCTTAGAATTCTTCCCTACCTTATTCCTGTGCTGAGATACAGGCTGCTCCAACCTGCTGTAAAATGCTTGATTTCGAGAGTGAGCGAAACTAATGAAAACATTGTTGGGGTAAAACCTAAAGGGAAAGACCTAGCACCAAATCCAATTTGCCATCTGATCTAACTTCTGGAGGCAGTCAAAATGAGCCTTAGAATTCTTCCCTACCTTATTCCTGTGCTGAGATACAGGCTGCTCCAACCTGCTGTAAAATGCTTGATTTCGAGAGTGAGCGAAACTAATGAAAACATTGTTGGGGTAAAACCTAAAGGGAAAGACCTAGCACCAAATCCAATTTGCCATCTGATCTAACTTCTGGAGGCAGTCAAAATGATCCTTAGAATTCTTCCCTACCTTATTCCTGTGCTGAGATACAGGCTGCTCCAACCTGCTGTAAAATGCTTGATTTCGAGAGTGAGCGAAACTAATGAAAACATTGTTGGGGTAAAACCTAAAGGGAAAGACCTAGCACCAAATCCAATTTGCCATCTGATCTAACTTCTGGAGGCAGTCAAAATGAGCCTTAGAATTCTTCCCTACCTTATTCCTGTGCTGAGATACAGGCTGCTCCAACCTGCTGTAAAATGCTTGATTTCGAGAGTGAGCGAAACTAATGAAAACATTGTTGGGGTAAAACCTAAAGGGAAAGACCTAGCACCAAATCCAATTTGCCATCTGATCTAACTTCTGGAGGCAGTCAAAATGATCCTTAGAATTCTTCCCTACCTTATTCCTGTGCTGAGATACAGGCTGCTCCAACCTGCTGTAAAATGCTTGATTTCGAGAGTGAGCGAAACTAATGAAAACATTGTTGGGGTAAAACCTAAAGGGAAAGACCTAGCACCAAATCCAATTTGCCATCTGATCTAACTTCTGGAGGCAGTCAAAATGAGCATTTGAATTCTTCCCTACCTTATTCCTGTGCTGAGATACAGGCTGCTCCAACCTGCTGTAAAATGCTTGATTTTGAGAGTGAGCGAAACTAATGAAAACATTGTTGGGGTAAAACCTAAAGGGAAAGACCTAGCACCAAATCCAATTTGCCATCTGATCTAACTTCTGGAGGCAGTCAAAATGATCCTTAGAATTCTTCCCTACCTTATTCCTGTGCTGAGATACAGGCTGCTCCAACCTGCTGTAAAATGCTTGATTTCGAGAGTGAGCGAAACTAATGAAAACATTGTTGGGGTAAAACCTAAAGGGAAAGACCTAGCACCAAATCCAATTTGCCATCTGATCTAACTTCTGGAGGCAGTCAAAATGATCCTTAGAATTCTTCCCTACCTTATTCCTGTGCTGAGATACAGGCTGCTCCAACCTGCTGTAAAATGCTTGATTTCGAGAGTGAGCGAAACTAATGAAAACATTGTTGGGGTAAAACCTAAAGGGAAAGACCTAGCACCAAATCCAATTTGCCATCTGATCTAACTTCTGGAGGCAGTCAAAATGATCCTTAGAATTCTTCCCTACCTTATTCCTGTGCTGAGATACAGGCTGCTCCAACCTGCTGTAAAATGCTTGATTTCGAGAGTGAGCGAAACTAATGAAAACATTGTTGGGGTAAAACCTAAAGGGAAAGACCTAGCACCAAATCCAATTTGCCATCTGATCTAACTTCTGGAGGCAGTCAAAATGATCCTTAGAATTCTTCCCTACCTTATTCCTGTGCTGAGATACAGGCTGCTCCAACCTGCTGTAAAATGCTTGATTTCGAGAGTGAACGAAACTAATGAAAACATTGTTGGGGTAAAACCTAAAGGGAAAGACCTAGCACCAAATCCAATTTGCCATCTGATCTAACTTCTGGAGGCAGTCAAAATGATCCTTAGAATTCTTCCCTACCTTATTCCTGTGCTGAGATACAGGCTGCTCCAACCTGCCGTAAAATGCTTGATTTCGAGAGTGAGCGAAACTAATGAAAACATTGTTGGGGTAAAACCTAAAGGGAAAGACCTAGCACCAAATCCAATTTGCCATCTGATCTAACTTCTGGAGGCAGTCAAAATGATCCTTAGAATTCTTCCCTACCTTATTCCTGTGCTGAGATACAGGCTGCTCCAACCTGCTGTAAAATGCTTGATTTCGAGAGTGAGCGAAACTAATGAAAACATTGTTGGGGTAAAACCTAAAGGGAAAGACCTAGCACCAAATCCAATTTGCCATCTGATCTAACTTCTGGAGGCAGTCAAAATGATCCTTAGAATTCTTCCCTACCTTATTCCTGTGCTGAGATACAGGCTGCTCCAACCTGCTGTAAAATGCTTGATTTCGAGAGTGAACGAAACTAATGAAAACATTGTTGGGGTAAAACCTAAAGGGAAAGACCTAGCACCAAATCCAATTTGCCATCTGATCTAACTTCTGGAGGCAGTCAAAATGATCCTTAGAATTCTTCCCTACCTTATTCCTGTGCTGAGATACAGGCTGCTCCAACCTGCTGTAAAATGCTTGATTTCGAGAGTGAGCGAAACTAATGAAAACATTGTTGGGGTAAAACCTAAAGGGAAAGACCTAGCACCAAATCCAATTTGCCATCTGATCTAACTTCTGGAGGCAGTCAAAATGATCCTTAGAATTCTTCCCTACCTTATTCCTGTGCTGAGATACAGGCTGCTCCAACCTGCTGTAAAATGCTTGATTTCGAGAGTGAGCGAAACTAATGAAAACATTGTTGGGGTAAAACCTAAAGGGAAAGACCTAGCACCAAATCCAATTTGCCATCTGATCTAACTTCTGGAGGCAGTCAAAATGAGCCTTAGAATTCTTCCCTACCTTATTCCTGTGCTGAGATACAGGCTGCTCCAACCTGCTGTAAAATGCTTGATTTCGAGAGTGAGCGAAACTAATGAAAACATTGTTGGGGTAAAACCTAAAGGGAAAGACCTAGCACCAAATCCAATTTGCCATCTGATCTAACTTCTGGAGGCAGTCAAAATGAGCCTTAGAATTCTTCCCTACCTTATTCCTGTGCTGAGATACAGGCTGCTCCAACCTGCTGTAAAATGCTTGATTTCGAGAGTGAGCGAAACTAATGAAAACATTGTTGGGGTAAAACCTAAAGGGAAAGACCTAGCACCAAATCCAATTTGCCATCTGATCTAACTTCTGGAGGCAGTCAAAATGAGCCTTAGAATTCTTCCCTACCTTATTCCTGTGCTGAGATACAGGCTGCTCCAACCTGCTGTAAAATGCTTGATTTCGAGAGTGAGCGAAACTAATGAAAACATTGTTGGGGTAAAACCTAAAGGGAAAGACCTAGCACCAAATCCAATTTGCCATCTGATCTAACTTCTGGAGGCAGTCAAAATGATCCTTAGAATTCTTCCCTACCTTATTCCTGTGCTGAGATACAGGCTGCTCCAACCTGCTGTAAAATGCTTGATTTCGAGAGTGAGCGAAACTAATGAAAACATTGTTGGGGTAAAACCTAAAGGGAAAGACCTAGCACCAAATCCAATTTGCCATCTGATCTAACTTCTGGAGGCAGTCAAAATGAGCCTTAGAATTCTTCCCTACCTTATTCCTGTGCTGAGATACAGGCTGCTCCAACCTGCTGTAAAATGCTTGATTTCGAGAGTGAGCGAAACTAATGAAAACATTGTTGGGGTAAAACCTAAAGGGAAAGACCTAGCACCAAATCCAATTTGCCATCTGATCTAACTTCTGGAGGCAGTCAAAATGATCCTTAGAATTCTTCCCTACCTTATTCCTGTGCTGAGATACAGGCTGCTCCAACCTGCTGTAAAATGCTTGATTTCGAGAGTGAGCGAAACTAATGAAAACATTGTTGGGGTAAAACCTAAAGGGAAAGACCTAGCACCAAATCCAATTTGCCATCTGATCTAACTTCTGGAGGCAGTCAAAATGATCCTTAGAATTCTTCCCTACCTTATTCCTGTGCTGAGATACAGGCTGCTCCAACCTGCTGTAAAATGCTTGATTTCGAGAGTGAGCGAAACTAATGAAAACATTGTTGGGGTAAAACCTAAAGGGAAAGACCTAGCACCAAATCCAATTTGCCATCTGATCTAACTTCTGGAGGCAGTCAAAATGAGCCTTAGAATTCTTCCCTACCTTATTCCTGTGCTGAGATACAGGCTGCTCCAACCTGCTGTAAAATGCTTGATTTCGAGAGTGAGCGAAACTAATGAAAACATTGTTGGGGTAAAACCTAAAGGGAAAGACCTAGCACCAAATCCAATTTGCCATCTGATCTAACTTCTGGAGGCAGTCAAAATGATCCTTAGAATTCTTCCCTACCTTATTCCTGTGCTGAGATACAGGCTGCTCCAACCTGCTGTAAAATGCTTGATTTCGAGAGTGAGCGAAACTAATGAAAACATTGTTGGGGTAAAACCTAAAGGGAAAGACCTAGCACCAAATCCAATTTGCCATCTGATCTAACTTCTGGAGGCAGTCAAAATGAGCCTTAGAATTCTTCCCTACCTTATTCCTGTGCTGAGATACAGGCTGCTCCAACCTGCTGTAAAATGCTTGATTTCGAGAGTGAGCGAAACTAATGAAAACATTGTTGGGGTAAAAACCTAAAGGGAAAGACCTAGCACCAAATCCAATTTGCCATCTGATCTAACTTCTGGAGGCAGTCAAAATGAGCCTTAGAATTCTTCCCTACCTTATTCCTGTGCTGAGATACAGGCTGCTCCAACCTGCTGTAAAATGCTTGATTTCGAGAGTGAGCGAAACTAATGAAAACATTGTTGGGGTAAAACCTAAAGGGAAAGACCTAGCACCAAATCCAATTTGCCATCTGATCTAACTTCTGGAGGCAGTCAAAATGAGCCTTAGAATTCTTCCCTACCTTATTCCTGTGCTGAGATACAGGCTGCTCCAACCTGCTGTAAAATGCTTGATTTCGAGAGTGAGCGAAACTAATGAAAACATTGTTGGGGTAAAACCTAAAGGGAAAGACCTAGCACCAAATCCAATTTGCCATCTGATCTAACTTCTGGAGGCAGTCAAAATGAGCATTTGAATTCTTCCCTACCTTATTCCTGTGCTGAGATACAGGCTGCTCCAACCTGCTGTAAAATGCTTGATTTCGAGAGTGAGCGAAACTAATGAAAACATTGTTGGGGTAAAACCTAAAGGGAAAGACCTAGCACCAAATCCAATTTGCCATCTGATCTAACTTCTGGAGGCAGTCAAAATGATCCTTAGAATTCTTCCCTACCTTATTCCTGTGCTGAGATACAGGCTGCTCCAACCTGCTGTAAAATGCTTGATTTCGAGAGTGAGCGAAACTAATGAAAACATTGTTGGGGTAAAACCTAAAGGGAAAGACCTAGCACCAAATCCAATTTGCCATCTGATCTAACTTCTGGAGGCAGTCAAAATGAGCCTTAGAATTCTTCCCTACCTTATTCCTGTGCTGAGATACAGGCTGCTCCAACCTGCTGTAAAATGCTTGATTTCGAGAGTGAGCGAAACTAATGAAAACATTGTTGGGGTAAAACCTAAAGGGAAAGACCTAGCACCAAATCCAATTTGCCATCTGATCTAACTTCTGGAGGCAGTCAAAATGATCCTTAGAATTCTTCCCTACCTTATTCCTGTGCTGAGATACAGGCTGCTCCAACCTGCTGTAAAATGCTTGATTTCGAGAGTGAGCGAAACTAATGAAAACATTGTTGGGGTAAAACCTAAAGGGAAAGACCTAGCACCAAATCCAATTTGCCATCTGATCTAACTTCTGGAGGCAGTCAAAATGATCCTTAGAATTCTTCCCTACCTTATTCCTGTGCTGAGATACAGGCTGCTCCAACCTGCTGTAAAATGCTTGATTTCGAGAGTGAGCGAAACTAATGAAAACATTGTTGGGGTAAAACCTAAAGGGAAAGACCTAGCACCAAATCCAATTTGCCATCTGATCTAACTTCTGGAGGCAGTCAAAATGATCCTTAGAATTCTTCCCTACCTTATTCCTGTGCTGAGATACAGTCTGCTCCAACCTGCTGTAAAATGCTTGATTTCGAGAGTGAGCGAAACTAATGAAAACATTGTTGGGGTAAAACCTAAAGGGAAAGACCTAGCACCAAATCCAATTTGCCATCTGATCTAACTTCTGGAGGCAGTCAAAATGATCCTTAGAATTCTTCCCTACCTTATTCCTGTGCTGAGATACAGGCTGCTCCAACCTGCTGTAAAATGCTTGATTTCGAGAGTGAGCGAAACTAATGAAAACATTGTTGGGGTAAAACCTAAAGGGAAAGACCTAGCACCAAATCCAATTTGCCATCTGATCTAACTTCTGGAGGCAGTCAAAATGATCCTTAGAATTCTTCCCTACCTTATTCCTGTGCTGAGATACAGGCTGCTCCAACCTGCTGTAAAATGCTTGATTTCGAGAGTGAGCGAAACTAATGAAAACATTGTTGGGGTAAAACCTAAAGGGAAAGACCTAGCACCAAATCCAATTTGCCATCTGATCTAACTTCTGGAGGCAGTCAAAATGATCCTTAGAATTCTTCCCTACCTTATTCCTGTGCTGAGATACAGTCTGCTCCAACCTGCTGTAAAATGCTTGATTTCGAGAGTGAGCGAAACTAATGAAAACATTGTTGGGGTAAAACCTAAAGGGAAAGACCTAGCACCAAAATCCAATTTGCCATCTGATCTAACTTCTGGAGGCAGTCAAAATGATCCTTAGAATTCTTCCCTACCTTATTCCTGTGCTGAGATACAGGCTGCTCCAACCTGCTGTAAAATGCTTGATTTCGAGAGTGAGCGAAACTAATGAAAACATTGTTGGGGTAAAACCTAAAGGGAAAGACCTAGCACCAAATCCAATTTGCCATCTGATCTAACTTCTGGAGGCAGTCAAAAATGAGCCTTAGAATTCTTCCCTACCTTATTCCTGTGCTGAGATACAGGCTGCTCCAACCTGCTGTAAAATGCTTGATTTCGAGAGTGAGCGAAACTAATGAAAACATTGTTGGGGTAAAACCTAAAGGGAAAGACCTAGCACCAAATCCAATTTGCCATCTGATCTAACTTCTGGAGGCAGTCAAAATGATCCTTAGAATTCTTCCCTACCTTATTCCTGTGCTGAGATACAGGCTGCTCCAACCTGCTGTAAAATGCTTGATTTCGAGAGTGAGCGAAACTAATGAAAACATTGTTGGGGTAAAACCTAAAGGGAAAGACCTAGCACCAAATCCAATTTGCCATCTGATCTAACTTCTGGAGGCAGTCAAAATGAGCCTTAGAATTCTTCCCTACCTTATTCCTGTGCTGAGATACAGGCTGCTCCAACCTGCTGTAAAATGCTTGATTTCGAGAGTGAGCGAAACTAATGAAAACATTGTTGGGGTAAAACCTAAAGGGAAAGACCTAGCACCAAATCCAATTTGCCATCTGATCTAACTTCTGGAGGCAGTCAAAATGATCCTTAGAATTCTTCCCTACCTTATTCCTGTGCTGAGATACAGGCTGCTCCAACCTGCTGTAAAATGCTTGATTTCGAGAGTGAGCGAAACTAATGAAAACATTGTTGGGGTAAAACCTAAAGGGAAAGACCTAGCACCAAATCCAATTTGCCATCTGATCTAACTTCTGGAGGCAGTCAAAATGAGCCTTAGAATTCTTCCCTACCTTATTCCTGTGCTGAGATACAGGCTGCTCCAACCTGCTGTAAAATGCTTGATTTCGAGAGTGAGCGAAACTAATGAAAACATTGTTGGGGTAAAACCTAAAGGGAAAGACCTAGCACCAAATCCAATTTGCCATCTGATCTAACTTCTGGAGGCAGTCAAAATGAGCCTTAGAATTCTTCCCTACCTTATTCCTGTGCTGAGATACAGGCTGCTCCAACCTGCTGTAAAATGCTTGATTTCGAGAGTGAGCGAAACTAATGAAAACATTGTTGGGGTAAAACCTAAAGGGAAAGACCTAGCACCAAATCCAATTTGCCATCTGATCTAACTTCTGAGGCAGTCAAAATGAGCCTTAGAATTCTTCCCTACCTTATTCCTGTGCTGAGATACAGGCTGCTCCAACCTGCTGTAAAATGCTTGATTTCGAGAGTGAGCGAAACTAATGAAAACATTGTTGGGGGTAAAACCTAAAGGGAAAGACCTAGCACCAAATCCAATTTGCCATCTGATCTAACTTCTGGAGGCAGTCAAAATGAGCCTTAGAATTCTTCCCTACCTTATTCCTGTGCTGAGATTACAGGCTGCTCCAACCTGCTGTAAAATGCTTGATTTCGAGAGTGAGCGAAACTAATGAAAACATTGTTGGGGGTAAAACCTAAAGGGAAAGACCTAGCACCAAATCCAATTTGCCATCTGATCTAACTTCTGGAGGCAGTCAAAATGAGCCTTAGAATTCTTCCCTACCTTATTCCTGTGCTGAGATACAGGCTGCTCCAACCTGCTGTAAAATGCTTGATTTCGAGAGTGAGCGAAACTAATGAAAACATTGTTGGGGTAAAAACCTAAAGGGAAAGACCTAGCACCAAATCCAATTTGCCATCTGATCTAACTTCTGGAGGCAGTCAAAATGAGCCTTAGAATTCTTCCCTACCTTATTCCTGTGCTGAGATACAGGCTGCTCCAACCTGCTGTAAAATGCTTGATTTCGAGAGTGAGCGAAACTAATGAAAACATTGTTGGGGTAAAACCTAAAGGGAAAGACCTAGCACCAAATCCAATTTGCCATCTGATCTAACTTCTGGAGGCAGTCAAAATGAGCCTTAGAATTCTTCCCTACCTTATTCCTGTGCTGAGATACAGGCCTGCTCCAACCTGCTGTAAAATGCTTGATTTCGAGAGTGAGCGAAACTAATGAAAACATTGTTGGGGTAAAACCTAAAGGGAAAGACCTAGCACCAAATTTGCCATCTGATCTAACTTCTGGAGGCAGTCAAAATGAGCCTTAGAATTCTTCCCTACCTTATTCCTGTGCTGAGATACAGGCTGCTCCAACCTGCTGTAAAATGCTTGATTTCGAGAGTGAGCGAAACTAATGAAAAACATTGTTGGGGTAAAACCTAAAGGGAAAGACCTAGCACCAAATCCAATTTGCCATCTGATCTAACTTCTGGAGGCAGTCAAAATGATCCTTAGAATTCTTCCCTACCTTATTCCTGTGCTGAGATACAGGCTGCTCCAACCTGCTGTAAAATGCTTGATTTCGAGAGTGAGCGAAACTAATGAAAACATTGTTGGGGGTAAAACCTAAAGGGAAAGACCTAGCACCAAATCCAATTTGCCATCTGATCTACTTCTGGAGGCAGTCAAAATGATCCTTAGAATTCTTCCCTACCTTATTCCTGTGCTGAGATACAGGCTGCTCCAACCTGCTGTAAAAATGCTTGATTTCGAGAGTGAGCGAAACTAATGAAAACATTGTTGGGGTAAAACCTAAAGGGAAAGACCTAGCACCAAATCCAATTTGCCATCTGATCTAACTTCTGGAGGCAGTCAAAATGAGCCTTAGAATTCTTCCCTACCTTATTCCTGTGCTGAGATACAGGCTGCTCCAACCTGCTGTAAAATGCTTGATTTCGAGAGTGAGCGAAACTAATGAAAACATTGTTGGGGTAAAACCTAAAGGGAAAGACCTAGCACCAAATCCAATTGCCATCTGATCTAACTTCTGGAGGCAGTCAAAATGAGCCTTAGAATTCTTCCCTACCTTATTCCTGTGCTGAGATACAGGCTGCTCCAACCTGCTGTAAAATGCTTGATTTCGAGAGTGAGCGAAAACTAATGAAAAACATTGTTGGGGTAAAAACCTAAAGGGAAAGACCTAGCACCAAATCCAATTTGCCATCTGATCTAACTTCTGGAGGCAGTCAAAATGAGCCTTAGAATTCTTCCCTACCTTATTCCTGTGCTGAGATACAGGCTGCTCCAACTGCTGTAAAATGCTTGATTTCGAGAGTGAGCGAAACTAATGAAAACATTGTTGGGGCAAAAACCTAAAGGGAAAGACCTAGCACCAAATCCAATTTGCCATCTGATCTAACTTCTGGAGGCAGTCAAAATGATCCTTAGAATTCTTCCCTACCTTATTCCTGTGCTGAGATACAGGTTGCTCCAACCTGCTGTAAAATGCTTGATTTCGAGAGTGAGCGAAACTAATGAAAACATTGTTGGGGTAAAACCTAAAGGGAAAGACCTAGCACCAAATCCAATTTGCCATCTGATCTAACTTCTGGAGGCAGTCAAAATGAGCCTTAGAATTCTTCCCTACCTTATTCCTGTGCTGAGATACAGGCTGCTCCAACCTGCTGTAAAATGCTTGATTTCGAGAGTGAGCGAAACTAATGAAAACATTGTTGGGGTAAAACCTAAAGGGAAAGACCTAGCACCAAATCCAATTTGCCATCTGATCTAACTTCTGGAGGCAGTCAAAATGATCCTTAGAATTCTTCCCTACCTTATTCCTGTGCTGAGATACAGGCTGCTTCCAACCTGCTGTAAAATGCTTGATTTCGAGAGTGAGCGAAACTAATGAAAACATTGTTGGGGTAAAAACCTAAAGGGAAAGACCTAGCACCAAATCCAATTTTGCCATCTGATCTAACTTCTGGAGGCAGTCAAAATGATCCTTAGAATTCTTCCCTACCTTATTCCTGTGCTGAGATACAGGCTGCTCCAACCTGCTGTAAAATGCTTGATTTCGAGAGTGAGCGAAACTAATGAAAACATTGTTGGGGTAAAACCTAAAGGGAAAGACCTAGCACCAAATCCAATTTGCCATCTGATCTAACTTCTGGAGGCAGTCAAAATGAGCCTTAGAATTCTTCCCTACCTTATTCCTGTGCTGAGATACAGGCTGCTCCAACCTGCTGTAAAATGCTTGATTTCGAGAGTGAGCGAAAACTAATGAAAACATTGTTGGGGTAAAACCTAAAGGGAAAGACCTAGCACCAAATCCAATTTGCCATCTGATCTAACTTCTGGAGGCAGTCAAAATGATCCTTAGAATTCTTCCCTACCTTATTCCTGTGCTGAGATACAGGCTGCTCCAACCTGCTGTAAAATGCTTGATTTCGAGAGTGAGCGAAACTAATGAAAACATTGTTGGGGTAAAACCTAAAGGGAAAGACCTAGCACCAAATCCAATTTGCCATCTGATCTAACTTCTGGAGGCAGTCAAAATGATCCTTAGAATTCTTCCCTACCTTATTCCTGTGCTGAGATACAGGCTGCTCCAACCTGCTGTAAAATGCTTGATTTCGAGAGTGAGCGAAACTAATGAAAACATTGTTGGGGTAAAACCTAAAGGGAAAGACCTAGCACCAAATCCAATTTGCCATCTGATCTAACTTCTGGAGGCAGTCAAAATGAGCCTTAGAATTCTTCCCTACCTTATTCCTGTGCTGAGATACAGGCTGCTCCAACCTGCTGTAAAATGCTTGATTTCGAGAGTGAGCGAAACTAATGAAAACATTGTTGGGGTAAAACCTAAAGGGAAAGACTAGCACCAAATCCAATTTGCCATCTGATCTAACTTCTGGAGGCAGTCAAATGAGCCTTAGAATTCTTCCCTACCTTATTCCTGTGCTGAGATACAGGCTGCTCCAACCTGCTGTAAAATGCTTGATTTCGAGAGTGAGCGAAACTAATGAAAACATTGTTGGGGTAAAACCTAAAGGGAAAGACCTAGCACCAAATCCAATTTGCCATCTGATCTAACTTCTGGAGGCAGTCAAAATGAGCATTTGAATTCTTCCCTACCTTATTCCTGTGCTGAGATACAGGCTGCTCCAACCTGCTGTAAAATGCTTGATTTCGAGAGTGAGCGAAACTAATGAAAACATTGTTGGGGTAAAACCTAAAGGGAAAGACCTAGCACCAAATCCAATTTGCCATCTGATCTAACTTCTGGAGGCAGTCAAAATGAGCCTTAGAATTCTTCCCTACCTTATTCCTGTGCTGAGATACAGGCTGCTCCAACCTGCTGTAAAATGCTTGATTTCGAGAGTGAGCGAAACTAATGAAAACATTGTTGGGGTAAAACCTAAAGGGAAAGACCTAGCACCAAATCCAATTTGCCATCTGATCTAACTTCTGGAGGCAGTCAAAATGAGCCTTAGAATTCTTCCCTACCTTATTCCTGTGCTGAGATACAGGCTGCTCCAACCTGCTGTAAAATGCTTGATTTCGAGAGTGAGCGAAAACTAATGAAAACATTGTTGGGTAAAACCTAAAGGGAAAGACCTAGCACCAAATCCAATTTGCCATCTGATCTAACTTCTGGAGGCAGTCAAAATGATCCTTAGAATTCTTCCCTACCTTATTCCTGTGCTGAGATACAGGCTGCTCCAACCTGCTGTAAAATGCTTGATTTCGAGAGTGAGCGAAACTAATGAAAACATTGTTGGGGTAAAACCTAAAGGGAAAGACCTAGCACCAAATCCAATTTGCCATCTGATCTAACTTCTGGAGGCAGTCAAAATGATCCTTAGAATTCTTCCCTACCTTATTCCTGTGCTGAGATACAGGCTGCTCCAACCTGCTGTAAAATGCTTGATTTCGAGAGTGAGCGAAACTAATGAAAACATTGTTGGGGTAAAACCTAAAGGGAAAGACCTAGCACCAAAATCCAATTTGCCATCTGATCTAACTTCTGGAGGCAGTCAAAATGAGCCTTAGAAATTCTTCCCTACCTTATTCCTGTGCTGAGATACAGGCTGCTCCAACCTGCTGTAAAATGCTTGATTTCGAGAGTGAGCGAAACTAATGAAAACATTGTTGGGGTAAAACCTAAAGGGAAAGACCTAGCACCAAATCCAATTTGCCATCTGATCTAACTTCTGGAGGCAGTCAAAATGATCCTTAGAATTCTTCCCTACCTTATTCCTGTGCTGAGATACAGGCTGCTCCAACCTGCTGTAAAATGCTTGATTTCGAGAGTGAGCGAAACTAATGAAAACATTGTTGGGGTAAAACCTAAAGGGAAAGACCTAGCACCAAATCCAATTTGCCATCTGATCTAACTTCTGGAGGCAGTCAAAATGAGCCTTAGAATTCTTCCCTACCTTATTCCTGTGCTGAGATACAGGCTGCTCCAACCTGCTGTAAAATGCTTGATTTCGAGAGTGAGCGAAACTAATGAAAACATTGTTGGGGTAAAACCTAAAGGGAAAGACCTAGCACCAATCCAATTTGCCATCTGATCTAACTTCTGGAGGCAGTCAAAATGATCCTTAGAATTCTTCCCTACCTTATTCCTGTGCTGAGATACAGGCTGCTCCAACCTGCTGTAAAATGCTTGATTTCGAGAGTGAGCGAAACTAATGAAAACATTGTTGGGGTAAAACCTAAAGGGAAAGACCTAGCACCAAATCCAATTTGCCATCTGATCTAACTTCTGGAGGCAGTCAAAAATGATCCTTAGAATTCTTCCCTACCTTATTCCTGTGCTGAGATACAGGCTGCTCCAACCTGCTGTAAAATGCTTGATTTCGAGAGTGAGCGAAACTAATGAAAACATTGTTGGGGTAAAACCTAAAGGGAAAGACCTAGCACCAAATCCAATTTGCCATCTGATCTAACTTCTGGAGGCAGTCAAAATGATCCTTAGAATTCTTCCCTACCTTATTCCTGTGCTGAGATACAGGCTGCTCCAACCTGCTGTAAAATGCTTGATTTCGAGAGTGAGCGAAACTAATGAAAACATTGTTGGGGTAAAACCTAAAGGGAAAGACCTAGCACCAAATCCAATTTGCCATCTGATCTAACTTCTGGAGGCAGTCAAAATGAGCCTTAGAATTCTTCCCTACCTTATTCCTGTGCTGAGATACAGGCTGCTCCAACCTGCTGTAAAATGCTTGATTTCGAGAGTGAGCGAAACTAATGAAAACATTGTTGGGGTAAAACCTAAAGGGAAAGACCTAGCACCAAATCCAATTTTGCCATCTGATCTAACTTCTGGAGGCAGTCAAAATGATCCTTAGAATTCTTCCCTACCTTATTCCTGTGCTGAGATACAGGCTGCTCCAACCTGCTGTAAAATGCTTGATTTCGAGAGTGAGCGAAACTAATGAAAACATTGTTGGGGTAAAACCTAAAGGGAAAGACCTAGCACCAAATCCAATTTGCCATCTGATCTAACTTCTGGAGGCAGTCAAATGATCCTTAGAATTCTTCCCTACCTTATTCCTGTGCTGAGATACAGGCTGCTCCAACCTGCTGTAAAATGCTTGATTTCGAGAGTGAGCGAAACTAATGAAAACATTGTTGGGGTAAAACCTAAAGGGAAAGACCTAGCACCAAATCCAATTTGCCATCTGATCTAACTTCTGGAGGCAGTCAAAATGAGCCTTAGAATTCTTCCCTACCTTATTCCTGTGCTGAGATACAGGCTGCTCCAACCTGCTGTAAAATGCTTGATTTCGAGAGTGAGCGAAACTAATGAAAACATTGTTGGGGTAAAACCTAAAGGGAAAGACCTAGCACCAAATCCAATTTGCCATCTGATCTAACTTCTGGAGGCAGTCAAAATGATCCTTAGAATTCTTCCCTACCTTATTCCTGTGCTGAGATACAGGCTGCTCCAACCTGCTGTAAAATGCTTGATTTCGAGAGTGAGCGAAACTAATGAAAACATTGTTGGGGTAAAACCTAAAGGGAAAGACCTAGCACCAAATCCAATTTGCCATCTGATCTAACTTCTGGAGGCAGTCAAAATGATCCTTAGAATTCTTCCCTACCTTATTCCTGTGCTGAGATACAGGCTGCTCCAACCTGCTGTAAAATGCTTGATTTCGAGAGTGAGCGAAACTAATGAAAACATTGTTGGGGTAAAACCTAAAGGGAAAGACCTAGCACCAAATCCAATTTGCCATCTGATCTAACTTCTGGAGGCAGTCAAAATGATCCTTAGAATTCTTCCCTAACCTTATTCCTGTGCTGAGATACAGGCTGCTCCAACCTGCTGTAAAATGCTTGATTTCGAGAGTGAGCGAAACTAATGAAAAACATTGTTGGGGTAAAACCTAAAGGGAAAGACCTAGCACCAAATCCAATTTGCCATCTGATCTAACTTCTGGAGGCAGTCAAAATGAGCCTTAGAATTCTTCCCTACCTTATTCCTGTGCTGAGATACAGGCTGCTCCAACCTGCTGTAAAATGCTTGATTTTGAGAGTGAGCGAAACTAATGAAAACATTGTTGGGGTAAAACCTAAAGGGAAAGACTAGCACCAAATCCAATTTGCCATCTGATCTAACTTCTGGAGGCAGTCAAAATGAGCCTTAGAATTCTTCCCTACCTTATTCCTGTGCTGAGATACAGGCTGCTCCAACCTGCTGTAAAATGCTTGATTTCGAGAGTGAGCGAAACTAATGAAAACATTGTTGGGGTAAAACCTAAAGGGAAAGACCTAGCACCAAATCCAATTTGCCATCTGATCTAACTTCTGGAGGCAGTCAAAATGAGCCTTAGAATTCTTCCCTACCTTATTCCTGTGCTGAGATACAGGCTGCTCCAACCTGCTGTAAAATGCTTGATTTCGAGAGTGAGCCGAAACTAATGAAAACATTGTTGGGGTAAAACCTAAAGGGAAAGACCTAGCACCAAATCCAATTTGCCATCTGATCTAACTTCTGGAGGCAGTCAAAATGAGCCTTAGAATTCTTCCCTACCTTATTCCTGTGCTGAGATACAGGCTGCTCCAACCTGCTGTAAAATGCTTGATTTCGAGAGTGAGCGAAACTAATGAAAACATTGTTGGGGTAAAACCTAAAGGGAAAGACCTAGCACCAAATCCAATTTGCCATCTGATCTAACTTCTGGAGGCAGTCAAAATGATCCTTAGAATTCTTCCCTACCTTATTCCTGTGCTGAGATACAGGCTGCTCCAACCTGCTGTAAAATGCTTGATTTCGAGAGTGAGCGAAACTAATGAAAACATTGTTGGGGTAAAACCTAAAGGGAAAGACCTAGCACCAAATCCAATTTGCCATCTGATCTAACTTCTGGAGGCA
>NW_027144604.1:0-35117 GCF_026170545.1 Melanerpes formicivorus | reverse complement strand
CACAGGAATAAGGTAGGGAAGAATTCTAAGGATCATTTTGACTGCCTCCAGAAGTTAGATCAGATGGCAAATTGGATTTGGTGCTAGGTCTTTCCTTTAGGTTTTACCCCAACAATGTTTTCATTAGTTTCGCTCACTCTCGAAATCAAGCATTTTACAGCAGGTTGAGAGCAGCCTGTATCTCAGCACAGGAATAAGGTAGGGAAGAATTCAAATACTCATTTTGACTGCCTCCAGAAGTTAGATCAGATGGCAAATTGGATTTGGTGCTAGGTCTTTCCCTTTAGGTTTTACCCCAACAATGTTTTCATTAGTTTCGCTCACTCTCGAAATCAAGCATTTTACAGCAGGTTGGAGCAGCCTGTATCTCAGCACAGGAATAAGGTAGGGAAGAATTCTAAGGATCATTTTGACTGCCTCCAGAAGTTAGATCAGATGGCAAATTGGATTTGGTGCTAGGTCTTTCCCTTTAGGTTTTACCCCAACAATGTTTTCATTAGTTTCGCTCACTCTCGAAATCAAGCATTTTACAGCAGGTTGGAGCAGCCTGTATCTCAGCACAGGAATAAGGTAGGGAAGAATTCTAAGGATCATTTTGACTGCCTCCAGAAGTTAGATCAGATGGCAAATTGGATTTGGTGCTAGGTCTTTCCCTTTAGGTTTTACCCCAACAATGTTTTCATTAGTTTCGCTCACTCTCGAAATCAAGCATTTTACAGCAGGTTGGAGCAGCCTGTATCTCAGCACAGGAATAAGGTAGGGAAGAATTCAAATACTCATTTTGACTGCCTCCAGAAGTTAGATCAGATGGCAAATTGGATTTGGTGCTAGGTCTTTCCCTTTAGGTTTTACCCCAACAATGTTTTCATTAGTTTCGCTCACTCTCGAAATCAAGCATTTTACAGCAGGTTGGAGCAGCCTGTATCTCAGCACAGGAATAAGGTAGGGAAGAATTCTAAGGACCATTTTGACTGCCTCCAGAAGTTAGATCAGATGGCAAATTGGATTTGGTGCTAGGTCTTTCCCTTTAGGTTTTACCCCAACAATGTTTTCATTAGTTTCGCTCACTCTCGAAATCAAGCATTTTACAGCAGGTTGGAGCAGCCTGTATCTCAGCACAGGAATAAGGTAGGGAAGAATTCTAAGGATCATTTTGACTGCCTCCAGAAGTTAGATCAGATGGCCAATTGGATTTGGTGCTAGGTCTTTCCCTTTAGGTTTTACCCCAACAATGTTTTCATTAGTTTCGCTCACTCTCGAAATCAAGCATTTTACAGCAGGTTGGAGCAGCCTGTATCTCAGCACAGGAATAAGGTAGGGAAGAATTCTAAGGATCATTTTGACTGCCTCCAGAAGTTAGATCAGATGGCCAATGGAATTTGGTGCTAGGTCTTTCCCTTTAGGTTTTACCCCAACAATGTTTTCATTAGTTTCGCTCACTCTCGAAATCAAGCATTTTACAGCAGGTTGGAGCAGCCTGTATCTCAGCACAGGAATAAGGTAGGGAAGAATTCTAAGGATCATTTTGACTGCCTCCAGAAGTTAGATCAGATGGCAAATTGGATTTGGTGCTAGGTCTTTCCCTTTAGGTTTTACCCCAACAATGTTTTCATTAGTTTCGCTCACTCTCGAAATCAAGCATTTTACAGCAGGTTGGAGCAGCCTGTATCTCAGCACAGGAATAAGGAAGGGAAGAATTCTAAGGATCATTTTGACTGCCTCCAGAAGTTAGATCAGATGGCAAATTGGATTTGGTGCTAGGTCTTTCCCTTTAGGTTTTACCCCAACAATGTTTTCATTAGTTTCGCTCACTCTCGAAATCAAGCATTTTACAGCAGGTTGGAGCAGCCTGTATCTCAGCACAGGAATAAGGTAGGGAAGAATTCAAATACTCATTTTGACTGCCTCCAGAAGTTAGATCAGATGGCAAATTGGATTTGGTGCTAGGTCTTTCCCTTTAGGTTTTACCCCAACAATGTTTTCATTAGTTTCGCTCACTCTCGAAATCAAGCATTTTACAGCAGGTTGGAGCAGCCTGTATCTCAGCACAGGAATAAGGTAGGGAAGAATTCTAAGGCTCATTTTGACTGCCTCCAGAAGTTAGATCAGATGGCAAATTGGATTTGGTGCTAGGTCTTTCCCTTTAGGTTTTACCCCAACAATGTTTTCATTAGTTTCGCTCACTCTCGAAATCAAGCATTTTACAGCAGGTTGGAGCAGCCTGTATCTCAGCACAGGAATAAGGTAGGGAAGAATTCTAAGGATCATTTTGACTGCCTCCAGAAGTTAGATCAGATGGCAAATTGGATTTGGTGCTAGGTCTTTCCCTTTAGGTTTTACCCCAACAATGTTTTCATTAGTTTCGCTCACTCTCGAAATCAAGCATTTTACAGCAGGTTGGAGCAGCCTGTATCTCAGCACAGGAATAAGGTAGGGAAGAATTCTAAGGCTCATTTTGACTGCCTCCAGAAGTTAGATCAGATGGCAAATTGGATTTGGTGCTAGGTCTTTCCCTTTAGGTTTTACCCCAACAATGTTTTCATTAGTTTCGCTCACTCTCGAAATCAAGCATTTTACAGCAGGTTGGAGCAGCCTGTATCTCAGCACAGGAATAAGGTAGGGAAGAATTCTAAGAATCATTTTGACTGCCTCCAGAAGTTAGATCAGATGGCAAATTGGATTTGGTGCTAGGTCTTTCCCTTTAGGTTTTACCCCAACAATGTTTTCATTAGTTTCGCTCACTCTCGAAATCAAGCATTTTACAGCAGGTTGGAGCAGCCTGTATCTCAGCACAGGAATAAGGTAGGGAAGAATTCAAATACTCATTTTGACTGCCTCAAGAAGTTAGATCAGATGGCAAATTGGATTTGGTGCTAGGTCTTTCCCTTTAGGTTTTACCCCAACAATGTTTTCATTAGTTTCGCTCACTCTCGAAATCAAGCATTTTACAGCAGGTTGGAGCAGCCTGTATCTCAGCACAGGAATAAGGTAGGGAAGAATTCTAAGGATCATTTTGACTGCCTCCAGAAGTTAGATCAGATGGCAAATTGGATTTGGTGCTAGGTCTTTCCCTTTAGGTTTTACCCCAACAATGTTTTCATTAGTTTCGCTCACTCTCGAAAGCAAGCATTTTACAGCAGGTTGGAGCAGCCTGTATCTCAGCACAGGAATAAGGTAGGGAAGAATTCTAAGGATCATTTTGACTGCCTCCAGAAGTTAGATCAGATGGCAAATTGGATTTGGTGCTAGGTCTTTCCCTTTAGGTTTTACCCCAACAATGTTTTCATTAGTTTCGCTCACTCTCGAAATCAAGCATTTTACAGCAGGTTGGAGCAGCCTGTATCTCAGCACAGGAATAAGGTAGGGAAGAATTCTAAGGATCATTTTGACTGCCTCCAGAAGTTAGATCAGATGGCAAATTGGATTTGGTGCTAGGTCTTTCCCTTTAGGTTTTACCCCAACAATGTTTTCATTAGTTTCGCTCACTCTCAAAATCAAGCATTTTACAGCAGGTTGGAGCAGCCTGTATCTCAGCACAGGAATAAGGTAGGGAAGAATTCTAAGGATCATTTTGACTGCCTCCAGAAGTTAGATCAGATGGCAAATTGGATTTGGTGCTAGGTCTTTCCCTTTAGGTTTTACCCCAACAATGTTTTCATTAGTTTCGCTCACTCTCAAAATCAAGCATTTTACAGCAGGTTGGAGCAGCCTGTATCTCAGCACAGGAATAAGGTAGGGAAGAATTCTAAGGATCATTTTGACTGCCTCCAGAAGTTAGATCAGATGGCAAATTGGATTTGGTGCTAGGTCTTTCCCTTTAGGTTTTACCCCAACAATGTTTTCATTAGTTTCGCTCACTCTCGAAATCAAGCATTTTACAGCAGGTTGGAGCAGCCTGTATCTCAGCACAGGAATAAGGTAGGGAAGAATTCAAATACTCATTTTGACTGCCTCCAGAAGTTAGATCAGATGGCAAATTGGATTTGGTGCTAGGTCTTTCCCTTTAGGTTTTACCCCAACAATGTTTTCATTAGTTTCGCTCACTCTCGAAATCAAGCATTTTACAGCAGGTTGGAGCAGCCTGTATCTCAGCACAGGAATAAGGTAGGGAAGAATTCTAAGGATCATTTTGACTGCCTCCAGAAGTTAGATCAGATGGCAAATTGGATTTGGTGCTAGGTCTTTCCCTTTAGGTTTTACCCCAACAACGTTTTCATTAGTTTCGCTCACTCTCGAAATCAAGCATTTTACAGCAGGTTGGAGCAGCCTGTATCTCAGCACAGGAATAAGGTAGGGAAGAATTCTAAGGATCATTTTGGCTGCCTCCAGAAGTTAGATCAGATGGCAAATTGGATTTGGTGCTAGGTCTTTCCCTTTAGGTTTTACCCCAACAATGTTTTCATTAGTTTCGCTCACTCTCGAAATCAAGCATTTTACAGCAGGTTGGAGCAGTCTGTATCTCAGCACAGGAATAAGGTAGGGAAGAATTCTAAGGATCATTTTGACTGCCTCCAGAAGTTAGATCAGATGGCAAATTGGATTTGGTGCTAGGTCTTTCCCTTTAGGTTTTACCCCAACAATGTTTTCATTAGTTTCGCTCACTCTCGAAATCAAGCATTTTACAGCAGGTTGGAGCAGCCTGTATCTCAGCACAGGAATAAGGTAGGGAAGAATTCTAAGGATCATTTTGACTGCCTCCAGAAGTTAGATCAGATGGCAAATTGGATTTGGTGCTAGGTCTTTCCCTTTAGGTTTTACCCCAACAATGTTTTCATTAGTTTCGCTCACTCTCGAAATCAAGCATTTTACAGCAGGTTGGAGCAGCCTGTATCTCAGCACAGGAATAAGGTAGGGAAGAATTCTAAGGATCATTTTGACTGCCTCCAGAAGTTAGATCAGATGGCAAATTGGATTTGGTGCTAGGTCTTTCCCTTTAGGTTTTACCCCAACAATGTTTTCATTAGTTTCGCTCACTCTCGAAATCAAGCATTTTACAGCAGGTTGGAGCAGCCTGTATCTCAGCACAGGAATAAGGTAGGGAAGAATCCTAAGGATCATTTTGACTGCCTCCAGAAGTTAGATCAGATGGCAAATTGGATTTGGTGCTAGGTCTTTCCCTTTAGGTTTTACCCCAACAATGTTTTCATTAGTTTCGCTCACTCTCGAAATCAAGCATTTTACAGCAGGTTGGAGCAGCCTGTATCTCAGCACAGGAATAAGGTAGGGAAGAATTCAAATACTCATTTTGACTGCCTCCAGAAGTTAGATCAGATGGCAAATTGGATTTGGTGCTAGGTCTTTCCCTTTTAGGTTTTACCCCAACAATGTTTTCATTAGTTTCGCTCACTCTCAAAATCAAGCATTTTACAGCAGGTTGGAGCAGCCTGTATCTCAGCACAGGAATAAGGTAGGGAAGAATTCAAATACTCATTTTGACTGCCTCCAGAAGTTAGATCAGATGGCAAATTGGATTTGGTGCTAGGTCTTTCCCTTTAGGTTTTACCCCAACAATGTTTTCATTAGTTTTGCTCACTCTCGAAATCAAGCATTTTACAGCAGGTTGGAGCAGCCTGTATCTCAGCACAGGAATAAGGTAGGGAAGAATTCAAATACTCATTTTGACTGCCTCCAGAAGTTAGATCAGATGGCAAATTGGATTTGGTGCTAGGTCTTTCCCTTTAGGTTTTACCCCAACAATGTTTTCATTAGTTTCGCTCACTCTCGAAATCAAGCATTTTACAGCAGGTTGGAGCAGCCTGTATCTCAGCACAGGAATAAGGTAGGGAAGAATTCTAAGGATCATTTTGACTGCCTCCAGAAGTTAGATCAGATGGCAAATTGGATTTGGTGCTAGGTCTTTCCCTTTAGGTTTTACCCCAACAATGTTTTCATTAGTTTCGCTCACTCTCGAAATCAAGCATTTTACAGCAGGTTGGAGCAGCCTGTATCTCAGCACAGGAATAAGGTAGGGAAGAATTCTAAGGATCATTTTGACTGCCTCCAGAAGTTAGATCAGATGGCAAATTGGATTTGGTGCTAGGTCTTTCCCTTTAGGTTTTACCCCAACAATGTTTTCATTAGTTTCGCTCACTCTCGAAATCAAGCATTTTACAGCAGGTTGGAGCAGCCTGTATCTCAGCACAGGAATAAGGTAGGGAAGAATTCAAATACTCATTTTGACTGCCTCCAGAAGTTAGATCAGATGGCAAATTGGATTTGGTGCTAGGTCTTTCCCTTTAGGTTTTACCCCAACAATGTTTTCATTAGTTTCGCTCACTCTCGAAATCAAGCATTTTACAGCAGGTTGGAGCAGCCTGTATCTCAGCACAGGAATAAGGTAGGGAAAAATTCAAATACTCATTTTGACTGCCTCCAGAAGTTAGATCAGATGGCAAATTGGATTTGGTGCTAGGTCTTTCCCTTTAGGTTTTACCCCAAAAACGTTTTCATTAGTTTCGCTCACTCTCGAAATCAAGCATTTTACAGCAGGTTGGAGCAGCCTGTATCTCAGCACAGGAATAAGGTAGGGAAGAATTCTAAGGATCATTTTGACTGCCTCCAGAAGTTAGATCAGATGGCAAATTGGATTTGGTGCTAGGTCTTTCCCTTTAGGTTTTACCCCAACAATGTTTTCATTAGTTTCGCTCACTCTCGAAATCAAGCATTTTACAGCAGGTTGGAGCAGCCTGTATCTCAGCACAGGAATAAGGTAGGGAAGAATTCAAATACTCATTTTGACTGCCTCCAGAAGTTAGATCAGATGGCAAATTGGATTTGGTGCTAGGTCTTTCCCTTTAGGTTTTACCCCAACAATGTTTTCATTAGTTTCGCTCACTCTCGAAATCAAGCATTTTACAGCAGGTTGGAGCAGCCTGTATCTCAGCACAGGAATAAGGTAGGAAAGAATTCTAAGGATCATTTTGACTGCCTCCAGAAGTTAGATCAGATGGCAAATTGGATTTGGTGCTAGGTCTTTCCCTTTAGGTTTTACCCCAACAATGTTTTCATTAGTTTCGCTCACTCTCGAAATCAAGCATTTTACAGCAGGTTGGAGCAGCCTGTATCTCAGCACAGGAATAAGGTAGGGAAGAATTCAAATACTCATTTTGACTGCCTCCAGAAGTTCGATCAGATGGCAAATTGGATTTGGTGCTAGGTCTTTCCCTTTAGGTTTTACCCCAACAATGTTTTCATTAGTTTCGCTCACTCTCGAAATCAAGCATTTTACAGCAGGTTGGAGCAGCCTGTATCTCAGCACAGGAATAAGGTAGGGAAGAATTCTAAGGATCATTTTGACTGCCTCCAGAAGTTAGATCAGATGGCAAATTGGATTTGGTGCTAGGTCTTTCCCTTTAGGTTTTACCCCAACAATGTTTTCATTAGTTTCGCTCACTCTCGAAATCAAGCATTTTACAGCAGGTTGGAGCAGCCTGTATCTCAGCACAGGAATAAGGTAGGGAAGAATTCTAAGGATCATTTTGACTGCCTCCAGAAGTTAGATCAGATGGCAAATTGGATTTGGTGCTAGGTCTTTCCCTTTAGGTTTTACCCCAACAATGTTTTCATTAGTTTCGCTCACTCTCGAAATCAAGCATTTTACAGCAGGTTGGAGCAGCCTGTATCTCAGCACAGGAATAAGGTAGGGAAGAATTCTAAGGATCATTTTGACTGCCTCCAGAAGTTAGATCAGATGGCAAATTGGATTTGGTGCTAGGTCTTTCCCTTTAGGTTTTACCCCAACAATGTTTTCATTAGTTTCGCTCACTCTCGAAATCAAGCATTTTACAGCAGGTTGGAGCAGCCTGTATCTCAGCACAGGAATAAGGTAGGGAAGAATTCTAAGGATCATTTTGACTGCCTCCAGAAGTTAGATCAGATGGCAAATTGGATTTGGTGCTAGGTCTTTCCCTTTAGGTTTTACCCCAACAATGTTTTCATTAGTTTCGCTCACTCTCGAAATCAAGCATTTTACAGCAGGTTGGAGCAGCCTGTATCTCAGCACAGGAATAAGGTAGGGAAGAATTCTAAGGATCATTTTGACTGCCTCCAGAAGTTAGATCAGATGGCAAATTGGATTTGGTGCTAGGTCTTTCCCTTTAGGTTTTACCCCAACAATGTTTTCATTAGTTTCGCTCACTCTCGAAATCAAGCATTTTACAGCAGGTTGGAGCAGCCTGTATCTCAGCACAGGAATAAGGTAGGGAAGAATTCTAAGGACCATTTTGACTGCCTCCAGAAGTTAGATCAGATGGCAAATTGGATTTGGTGCTAGGTCTTTCCCTTTAGGTTTTACCCCAACAATGTTTTCATTAGTTTCGCTCACTCTCGAAATCAAGCATTTTACAGCAGGTTGGAGCAGCCTGTATCTCAGCACAGGAATAAGGTAGGGAAGAATTCTAAGGATCATTTTGACTGCCTCCAGAAGTTAGATCAGATGGCAAATTGGATTTGGTGCTAGGTCTTTCCCTTTAGGTTTTACCCCAACAATGTTTTCATTAGTTTCGCTCACTCTCGAAATCAAGCATTTTACAGCAGGTTGGAGCAGCCTGTATCTCAGCACAGGAATAAGGTAGGGAAGAATTCTAAGGATCATTTTGACTGCCTCCAGAAGTTAGATCAGATGGCAAATTGGATTTGGTGCTAGGTCTTTCCCTTTAGGTTTTACCCCAACAATGTTTTCATTAGTTTCGCTCACTCTCGAAATCAAGCATTTTACAGCAGGTTGGAGCAGCCTGTATCTCAGCACAGGAATAAGGTAGGGAAGAATTCTAAGGATCATTTTGACTGCCTCCAGAAGTTAGATCAGATGGCAAATTGGATTTGGTGCTAGGTCTTTCCCTTTAGGTTTTACCCCAACAATGTTTTCATTAGTTTCGCTCACTCTCGAAATCAAGCATTTTACAGCAGGTTGGAGCAGCCTGTATCTCAGCACAGGAATAAGGTAGGGAAGAATTCAAATACTCATTTTGACTGCCTCCAGAAGTTAGATCAGATGGCAAATTGGATTTGGTGCTAGGTCTTTCCCTTTAGGTTTTACCCCAACAATGTTTTCATTAGTTTCGCTCACTCTCGAAATCAAGCATTTTACAGCAGGTTGGAGCAGCCTGTATCTCAGCACAGGAATAAGGTAGGGAAGAATTCTAAGGATCATTTTGACTGCCTCCAGAAGTTAGATCAGATGGCCAATTGGATTTGGTGCTAGGTCTTTCCCTTTAGGTTTTACCCCAACAATGTTTTCATTAGTTTCGCTCACTCTCGAAATCAAGCATTTTACAGCAGGTTGGAGCAGCCTGTATCTCAGCACAGGAATAAGGTAGGGAAGAATTCTAAGGATCATTTTGACTGCCTCCAGAAGTTAGATCAGATGGCAAATTGGATTTGGTGCTAGGTCTTTCCCTTTAGGTTTTACCCCAACAATGTTTTCATTAGTTTCGCTCACTCTCGAAATCAAGCATTTTACAGCAGGTTGGAGCAGCCTGTATCTCAGCACAGGAATAAGGTAGGGAAGAATTCTAAGGATCATTTTGACTGCCTCCAGAAGTTAGATCAGATGGCAAATTGGATTTGGTGCTAGGTCTTTCCCTTTAGGTTTTACCCCAACAATGTTTTCATTAGTTTCGCTCACTCTCGAAATCAAGCATTTTACAGCAGGTTGGAGCAGCCTGTATCTCAGCACAGGAATAAGGTAGGGAAGAATTCAAATACTCATTTTGACTGCCTCCAGAAGTTAGATCAGATGGCAAATTGGATTTGGTGCTAGGTCTTTCCCTTTAGGTTTTACCCCAACAATGTTTTCATTAGTTTTGCTCACTCTCGAAATCAAGCATTTTACAGCAGGTTGGAGCAGCCTGTATCTCAGCACAGGAATAAGGTAGGGAAGAATTCTAAGGATCATTTTGACTGCCTCCAGAAGTTAGATCAGATGGCAAATTGGATTTGGTGCTAGGTCTTTCCCTTTAGGTTTTACCCCAACAATGTTTTCATTAGTTTCGCTCACTCTCGAAATCAAGCATTTTACAGCAGGTTGGAGCAGCCTGTATCTCAGCACAGGAATAAGGTAGGGAAGAATTCTAAGGATCATTTTGACTGCCTCCAGAAGTTAGATCAGATGGCAAATTGGATTTGGTGCTAGGTCTTTCCCTTTAGGTTTTACCCCAACAATGTTTTCATTAGTTTCGCTCACTCTCGAAATCAAGCATTTTACAGCAGGTTGGAGCAGTCTGTATCTCAGCACAGGAATAAGGTAGGGAAGAATTCTAAGGATCATTTTGACTGCCTCCAGAAGTTAGATCAGATGGCAAATTGGATTTGGTGCTAGGTCTTTCCCTTTAGGTTTTACCCCAACAATGTTTTCATTAGTTTCGCTCACTCTCGAAATCAAGCATTTTACAGCAGGTTGGAGCAGCCTGTATCTCAGCACAGGAATAAGGTAGGGAAGAATTCTAAGGATCATTTTGACTGCCTCCAGAAGTTAGATCAGATGGCAAATTGGATTTGGTGCTAGGTCTTTCCCTTTAGGTTTTACCCCAACAATGTTTTCATTAGTTTCGCTCACTCTCGAAATCAAGCATTTTACAGCAGGTTGGAGCAGCCTGTATCTCAGCACAGGAATAAGGTAGGGAAGAATTCTAAGGATCATTTTGACTGCCTCCAGAAGTTAGATCAGATGGCAAATTGGATTTGGTGCTAGGTCTTTCCCTTTAGGTTTTACCCCAACAATGTTTTCATTAGTTTCGCTCACTCTCGAAATCAAGCATTTTACAGCAGGTTGGAGCAGCCTGTATCTCAGCACAGGAATAAGGTAGGGAAGAATTCTAAGGATCATTTTGACTGCCTCCAGAAGTTAGATCAGATGGCAAATTGGATTTGGTGCTAGGTCTTTCCCTTTAGGTTTTACCCCAACAATGTTTTCATTAGTTTCGCTCACTCTCGAAATCAAGCATTTTACAGCAGGTTGGAGCAGCCTGTATCTCAGCACAGGAATAAGGTAGGGAAGAATTCTAAGGATCATTTTGACTGCCTCCAGAAGTTAGATCAGATGGCAAATTGGATTTGGTGCTAGGTCTTTCCCTTTAGGTTTTACCCCAACAATGTTTTCATTAGTTTCGCTCACTCTCGAAATCAAGCATTTTACAGCAGGTTGGAGCAGCCTGTATCTCAGCACAGGAATAAGGTAGGGAAGAATTCTAAGGATCATTTTGACTGCCTCCAGAAGTTAGATCAGATGGCAAATTGGATTTGGTGCTAGGTCTTTCCCTTTAGGTTTTACCCCAACAATGTTTTCATTAGTTTCGCTCACTCTCGAAATCAAGCATTTTACAGCAGGTTGGAGCAGCCTGTATCTCAGCACAGGAATAAGGTAGGGAAGAATTCTAAGGATCATTTTGACTGCCTCCAGAAGTTAGATCAGATGGCCAATTGGATTTGGTGCTAGGTCTTTCCCTTTAGGTTTTACCCCAACAATGTTTTCATTAGTTTCGCTCACTCTCGAAATCAAGCATTTTACAGCAGGTTGGAGCAGCCTGTATCTCAGCACAGGAATAAGGTAGGGAAGAATTCAAATACTCATTTTGACTGCCTCCAGAAGTTAGATCAGATGGCAAATTGGATTTGGTGCTAGGTCTTTCCCTTTAGGTTTTACCCCAACAATGTTTTCATTAGTTTCGCTCACTCTCGAAATCAAGCATTTTACAGCAGGTTGGAGCAGCCTGTATCTCAGCACAGGAATAAGGTAGGGAAGAATTCTAAGGATCATTTTGACTGCCTCCAGAAGTTAGATCAGATGGCAAATTGGATTTGGTGCTAGGTCTTTCCCTTTAGGTTTTACCCCAACAATGTTTTCATTAGTTTCGCTCACTCTCGAAATCAAGCATTTTACAGCAGGTTGGAGCAGCCTGTATCTCAGCACAGGAATAAGGTAGGGAAGAATTCTAAGGATCATTTTGACTGCCTCCAGAAGTTAGATCAGATGGCAAATTGAATTTGGTGCTAGGTCTTTCCCTTTAGGTTTTACCCCAACAATGTTTTCATTAGTTTCGCTCACTCTCGAAATCAAGCATTTTACAGCAGGTTGGAGCAGCCTGTATCTCAGCACAGGAATAAGGTAGGGAAGAATTCTAAGGATCATTTTGACTGCCTCCAGAAGTTAGATCAGATGGCAAATTGGATTTGGTGCTAGGTCTTTCCCTTTAGGTTTTACCCCAACAATGTTTTCATTAGTTTCGCTCACTCTCGAAATCAAGCATTTTACAGCAGGTTGGAGCAGCCTGTATCTCAGCACAGGAATAAGGTAGGGAAAAATTCTAAGGATCATTTTGACTGCCTCCAGAAGTTAGATCAGATGGCAAATTGGATTTGGTGCTAGGTCTTTCCCTTTAGGTTTTACCCCAACAATGTTTTCATTAGTTTCGCTCACTCTCGAAATCAAGCATTTTACAGCAGGTTGGAGCAGCCTGTATCTCAGCACAGGAATAAGGTAGGGAAGAATTCAAATACTCATTTTGACTGCCTCCAGAAGTTAGATCAGATGGCAAATTGGATTTGGTGCTAGGTCTTTCCCTTTAGGTTTTACCCCAACAATGTTTTCATTAGTTTCGCTCACTCTCGAAAGCAAGCATTTTACAGCAGGTTGGAGCAGCCTGTATCTCAGCACAGGAATAAGGTAGGGAAGAATTCTAAGGATCATTTTGACTGCCTCCAGAAGTTAGATCAGATGGCAAATTGGATTTGGTGCTAGGTCTTTCCCTTTAGGTTTTACCCCAACAATGTTTTCATTAGTTTCGCTCACTCTCGAAATCAAGCATTTTACAGCAGGTTGGAGCAGCCTGTATCTCAGCACAGGAATAAGGTAGGGAAGAATTCTAAGGATCATTTTGACTGCCTCCAGAAGTTAGATCAGATGGCAAATTGGATTTGGTGCTAGGTCTTTCCCTTTAGGTTTTACCCCAACAATGTTTTCATTAGTTTCGCTCACTCTCGAAATCAAGCATTTTACAGCAGGTTGGAGCAGCCTGTATCTCAGCACAGGAATAAGGTAGGGAAGAATTCTAAGGATCATTTTGACTGCCTCCAGAAGTTAGATCAGATGGCAAATTGGATTTGGTGCTAGGTCTTTCCCTTTAGGTTTTACCCCAACAATGTTTTCATTAGTTTCGCTCACTCTCGAAATCAAGCATTTTACAGCAGGTTGGAGCAGCCTGTATCTCAGCACAGGAATAAGGTAGGGAAGAATTCTAAGGATCATTTTGACTGCCTCCAGAAGTTAGATCAGATGGCAAATTGGATTTGGTGCTAGGTCTTTCCCTTTAGGTTTTACCCCAACAATGTTTTCATTAGTTTCGCTCACTCTCGAAATCAAGCATTTTACAGCAGGTTGGAGCAGCCCGTATCTCAGCACAGGAATAAGGTAGGGAAGAATTCTAAGGATCATTTTGACTGCCTCCAGAAGTTAGATCAGATGGCAAATTGGATTTGGTGCTAGGTCTTTCCCTTTAGGTTTTACCCCAGCAATGTTTTCATTAGTTTCGCTCACTCTCGAAATCAAGCATTTTACAGCAGGTTGGAGCAGCCTGTATCTCAGCACAGGAATAAGGTAGGGAAGAATTCAAATACTCATTTTGACTGCCTCCAGAAGTTAGATCAGATGGCAAATTGGATTTGGTGCTAGGTCTTTCCCTTTAGGTTTTACCCCAACAATGTTTTCATTAGTTTCGCTCACTCTCGAAATCAAGCATTTTACAGCAGGTTGGAGCAGCCTGTATCTCAGCACAGGAATAAGGTAGGGAAGAATTCTAAGGATCATTTTGACTGCCTCCAGAAGTTAGATCAGATGGCAAATTGGATTTGGTGCTAGGTCTTTCCCTTTAGGTTTTACCTCAACAATGTTTTCATTAGTTTCGCTCACTCTCGAAATCAAGCATTTTACAGCAGGTTGGAGCAGCCTGTATCTCAGCACAGGAATAAGGTAGGGAAGAATTCTAAGGATCATTTTGACTGCCTCCAGAAGTTAGATCAGATGGCAAATTGGATTTGGTGCTAGGTCTTTCCCTTTAGGTTTTACCCCAACAATGTTTTCATTAGTTTCGCTCACTCTCGAAATCAAGCATTTTACAGCAGGTTGGAGCAGCCTGTATCTCAGCACATGAATAAGGTAGGGAAGAATTCAAATACTCATTTTGACTGCCTCCAGAAGTTAGATCAGATGGCAAATTGGATTTGGTGCTAGGTCTTTCCCTTTAGGTTTTACCCCAACAATGTTTTCATTAGTTTCGCTCACTCTTGAAATCAAGCATTTTACAGCAGGTTGGAGCAGCCTGTATCTCAGCACAGGAATAAGGTAGGGAAGAATTCTAAGGATCATTTTGACTGCCTCCAGAAGTTAGATCAGATGGCAAATTGGATTTGGTGCTAGGTCTTTCCCTTTAGGTTTTACCCCAACAATGTTTTCATTAGTTTCGCTCACTCTCGAAATCAAGCATTTTACAGCAGGTTGGAGCAGCCTGTATCTCAGCACAGGAATAAGGTAGGGAAGAATTCTAAGGATCATTTTGACTGCCTCCAGAAGTTAGATCAGATGGCAAATTGGATTTGGTGCTAGGTCTTTCCCTTTAGGTTTTACCCCAACAATGTTTTCATTAGTTTCGCTCACTCTCGAAATCAAGCATTTTACAGCAGGTTGGAGCAGCCTGTATCTCAGCACAGGAATAAGGTAGGGAAGAATTCTAAGGATCATTTTGACTGCCTCCAGAAGTTAGATCAGATGGCAAATTGGATTTGGTGCTAGGTCTTTCCCTTTAGGTTTTACCCCAACAATGTTTTCATTAGTTTCGCTCACTCTCGAAATCAAGCATTTTACAGCAGGTTGGAGCAGCCTGTATCTCAGCACAGGAATAAGGTAGGGAAGAATTCAAATACTCATTTTGACTGCCTCCAGAAGTTAGATCAGATGGCAAATTGGATTTGGTGCTAGGTCTTTCCCTTTAGGTTTTACCCCAACAATGTTTTCATTAGTTTCGCTCACTCTCGAAATCAAGCATTTTACAGCAGGTTGGAGCAGCCTGTATCTCAGCACAGGAATAAGGTAGGGAAGAATTCTAAGGATCATTTTGACTGCCTCCAGAAGTTAGATCAGATGGCAAATTGGATTTGGTGCTAGGTCTTTCCCTTTAGGTTTTACCCCAACAATGTTTTCATTAGTTTCGCTCACTCTCGAAATCAAGCATTTTACAGCAGGTTGGAGCAGCCCGTATCTCAGCACAGGAATAAGGTAGGGAAGAATTCTAAGGATCATTTTGACTGCCTCCAGAAGTTAGATCAGATGGCAAATTGGATTTGGTGCTAGGTCTTTCCCTTTAGGTTTTACCCCAACAATGTTTTCATTAGTTTCGCTCACTCTCGAAATCAAGCATTTTACAGCAGGTTGGAGCAGCCTGTATCTCAGCACAGGAATAAGGTAGGGAAGAATTCAAATACTCATTTTGACTGCCTCCAGAAGTTAGATCAGATGGCAAATTGGATTTGGTGCTAGGTCTTTCCCTTTAGGTTTTACCCCAACAATGTTTTCATTAGTTTCGCTCACTCTCGAAATCAAGCATTTTACAGCAGGTTGGAGCAGCCTGTATCTCAGCACAGGAATAAGGTAGGGAAGAATTCTAAGGATCATTTTGACTGCCTCCAGAAGTTAGATCAGATGGCAAATTGGATTTGGTGCTAGGTCTTTCCCTTTAGGTTTTACCCCAACAATGTTTTCATTAGTTTCGCTCACTCTCGAAATCAAGCATTTTACAGCAGGTTGGAGCAGCCTGTATCTCAGCACAGGAATAAGGTAGGGAAGAATTCTAAGGATCATTTTGACTGCCTCCAGAAGTTAGATCAGATGGCAAATTGGATTTGGTGCTAGGTCTTTCCCTTTAGGTTTTACCCCAACAATGTTTTCATTAGTTTCGCTCACTCTCGAAATCAAGCATTTTACAGCAGGTTGGAGCAGCCCGTATCTCAGCACAGGAATAAGGTAGGGAAGAATTCTAAGGATCATTTTGACTGCCTCCAGAAGTTAGATCAGATGGCAAATTGGATTTGGTGCTAGGTCTTTCCCTTTAGGTTTTACCCCAGCAATGTTTTCATTAGTTTCGCTCACTCTCGAAATCAAGCATTTTACAGCAGGTTGGAGCAGCCTGTATCTCAGCACAGGAATAAGGTAGGGAAGAATTCAAATACTCATTTTGACTGCCTCCAGAAGTTAGATCAGATGGCAAATTGGATTTGGTGCTAGGTCTTTCCCTTTAGGTTTTACCCCAACAATGTTTTCATTAGTTTCGCTCACTCTCGAAATCAAGCATTTTACAGCAGGTTGGAGCAGCCTGTATCTCAGCACAGGAATAAGGTAGGGAAGAATTCTAAGGATCATTTTGACTGCCTCCAGAAGTTAGATCAGATGGCAAATTGGATTTGGTGCTAGGTCTTTCCCTTTAGGTTTTACCTCAACAATGTTTTCATTAGTTTCGCTCACTCTCGAAATCAAGCATTTTACAGCAGGTTGGAGCAGCCTGTATCTCAGCACAGGAATAAGGTAGGGAAGAATTCTAAGGATCATTTTGACTGCCTCCAGAAGTTAGATCAGATGGCAAATTGGATTTGGTGCTAGGTCTTTCCCTTTAGGTTTTACCCCAACAATGTTTTCATTAGTTTCGCTCACTCTCGAAAGCAAGCATTTTACAGCAGGTTGGAGCAGCCTGTATCTCAGCACAGGAATAAGGTAGGGAAGAATTCTAAGGATCATTTTGACTGCCTCCAGAAGTTAGATCAGATGGCAAATTGGATTTGGTGCTAGGTCTTTCCCTTTAGGTTTTACCCCAACAATGTTTTCATTAGTTTCGCTCACTCTCGAAATCAAGCATTTTACAGCAGGTTGGAGCAGCCTGTATCTCAGCACAGGAATAAGGTAGGGAAGAATTCTAAGGATCATTTTGACTGCCTCCAGAAGTTAGATCAGATGGCAAATTGGATTTGGTGCTAGGTCTTTCCCTTTAGGTTTTACCCCAACAATGTTTTCATTAGTTTCGCTCACTCTCGAAATCAAGCATTTTACAGCAGGTTGGAGCAGCCTGTATCTCAGCACAGGAATAAGGTAGGGAAGAATTCTAAGGATCATTTTGACTGCCTCCAGAAGTTAGATCAGATGGCAAATTGGATTTGGTGCTAGGTCTTTCCCTTTAGGTTTTACCCCAACAATGTTTTCATTAGTTTCGCTCACTCTCGAAATCAAGCATTTTACAGCAGGTTGGAGCAGCCTGTATCTCAGCACAGGAATAAGGTAGGGAAGAATTCTAAGGATCATTTTGACTGCCTCCAGAAGTTAGATCAGATGGCAAATTGGATTTGGTGCTAGGTCTTTCCCTTTAGGTTTTACCCCAACAATGTTTTCATTAGTTTCGCTCACTCTCGAAATCAAGCATTTTACAGCAGGTTGGAGCAGCCTGTATCTCAGCACAGGAATAAGGTAGGGAAGAATTCAAATACTCATTTTGACTGCCTCCAGAAGTTAGATCAGATGGCAAATTGGATTTGGTGCTAGGTCTTTCCCTTTAGGTTTTACCCCAACAATGTTTTCATTAGTTTCGCTCACTCTTGAAATCAAGCATTTTACAGCAGGTTGGAGCAGCCTGTATCTCAGCACAGGAATAAGGTAGGGAAGAATTCTAAGGATCATTTTGACTGCCTCCAGAAGTTAGATCAGATGGCAAATTGGATTTGGTGCTAGGTCTTTCCCTTTAGGTTTTACCCCAACAATGTTTTCATTAGTTTCGCTCACTCTCGAAATCAAGCATTTTACAGCAGGTTGGAGCAGCCTGTATCTCAGCACAGGAATAAGGTAGGGAAGAATTCTAAGGATCATTTTGACTGCCTCCAGAAGTTAGATCAGATGGCAAATTGGATTTGGTGCTAGGTCTTTCCCTTTAGGTTTTACCCCAACAATGTTTTCATTAGTTTCGCTCACTCTCGAAATCAAGCATTTTACAGCAGGTTGGAGCAGCCTGTATCTCAGCACAGGAATAAGGTAGGGAAGAATTCTAAGGATCATTTTGACTGCCTCCAGAAGTTAGATCAGATGGCAAATTGGATTTGGTGCTAGGTCTTTCCCTTTAGGTTTTACCCCAACAATGTTTTCATTAGTTTCGCTCACTCTCGAAATCAAGCATTTTACAGCAGGTTGGAGCAGCCTGTATCTCAGCACAGGAATAAGGTAGGGAAGAATTCTAAGGATCATTTTGACTGCCTCCAGAAGTTAGATCAGATGGCAAATTGGATTTGGTGCTAGGTCTTTCCCTTTAGGTTTTACCCCAACAATGTTTTCATTAGTTTCGCTCACTCTCGAAATCAAGCATTTTACAGCAGGTTGGAGCAGCCCGTATCTCAGCACAGGAATAAGGTAGGGAAGAATTCTAAGGATCATTTTGACTGCCTCCAGAAGTTAGATCAGATGGCAAATTGGATTTGGTGCTAGGTCTTTCCCTTTAGGTTTTACCCCAACAATGTTTTCATTAGTTTCGCTCACTCTCGAAATCAAGCATTTTACAGCAGGTTGGAGCAGCCTGTATCTCAGCACAGGAATAAGGTAGGGAAGAATTCAAATACTCATTTTGACTGCCTCCAGAAGTTAGATCAGATGGCAAATTGGATTTGGTGCTAGGTCTTTCCCTTTAGGTTTTACCCCAACAATGTTTTCATTAGTTTCGCTCACTCTCGAAATCAAGCATTTTACAGCAGGTTGGAGCAGCCTGTATCTCAGCACAGGAATAAGGTAGGGAAGAATTCTAAGGATCATTTTGACTGCCTCCAGAAGTTAGATCAGATGGCAAATTGGATTTGGTGCTAGGTCTTTCCCTTTAGGTTTTACCCCAACAATGTTTTCATTAGTTTCGCTCACTCTCGAAAGCAAGCATTTTACAGCAGGTTGGAGCAGCCCATATCTCAGCACAGGAATAAGGTAGGGAAGAATTCTAAGGATCATTTTGACTGCCTCCAGAAGTTAGATCAGATGGCAAATTGGATTTGGTGCTAGGCCTTTCCCTTTAGGTTTTACCCCAACAATGTTTTCATTAGTTTCGCTCACTCTCGAAATCAAGCATTTTACAGCAGGTTGGAGCAGCCTGTATCTCAGCACAGGAATAAGGTAGGGAAGAATTCTAAGGATCATTTTGACTGCCTCCAGAAGTTAGATCAGATGGCAAATTGGATTTGGTGCTAGGTCTTTCCCTTTAGGTTTTACCCCAACAATGTTTTCATTAGTTTCGCTCACTCTCGAAATCAAGCATTTTACAGCAGGTTGGAGCAGCCTGTATCTCAGCACAGGAATAAGGTAGGGAAGAATTCTAAGGATCATTTTGACTGCCTCCAGAAGTTAGATCAGATGGCAAATTGGATTTGGTGCTAGGTCTTTCCCTTTAGGTTTTACCCCAACAATGTTTTCATTAGTTTCGCTCACTCTCGAAATCAAGCATTTTACAGCAGGTTGGAGCAGCCTGTATCTCAGCACAGGAATAAGGTAGGGAAGAATTCTAAGGATCATTTTGACTGCCTCCAGAAGTTAGATCAGATGGCAAATTGGATTTGGTGCTAGGTCTTTCCCTTTAGGTTTTACCCCAACAATGTTTTCATTAGTTTCGCTCACTCTCGAAATCAAGCATTTTACAGCAGGTTGGAGCAGCCTGTATCTCAGCACAGGAATAAGGTAGGGAAGAATTCCAAGGATCATTTTGACTGCCTCCAGAAGTTAGATCAGATGGCAAATTGGATTTGGTGCTAGGTCTTTCCCTTTAGGTTTTACCCCAACAATGTTTTCATTAGTTTCGCTCACTCTCGAAATCAAGCATTTTACAGCAGGTTGGAGCAGCCTGTATCTCAGCACAGGAATAAGGTAGGGAAGAATTCCAAGGATCATTTTGACTGCCTCCAGAAGTTAGATCAGATGGCAAATTGGATTTGGTGCTAGGTCTTTCCCTTTAGGTTTTACCCCAACAATGTTTTCATTAGTTTCGCTCACTCTCGAAATCAAGCATTTTACAGCAGGTTGGAGCAGCCTGTATCTCAGCACAGGAATAAGGTAGGGAAGAATTCTAAGGATCATTTTGACTGCCTCCAGAAGTTAGATCAGATGGCAAATTGGATTTGGTGCTAGGTCTTTCCCTTTAGGTTTTACCCCAACAATGTTTTCATTAGTTTCGCTCACTCTCGAAATCAAGCATTTTACAGCAGGTTGGAGCAGCCCGTATCTCAGCACAGGAATAAGGTAGGGAAGAATTCTAAGGATCATTTTGACTGCCTCCAGAAGTTAGATCAGATGGCAAATTGGATTTGGTGCTAGGTCTTTCCCTTTAGGTTTTACCCCAACAATGTTTTCATTAGTTTCGCTCACTCTCGAAATCAAGCATTTTACAGCAGGTTGGAGCAGCCTGTATCTCAGCACAGGAATAAGGTAGGGAAGAATTCAAATACTCATTTTGACTGCCTCCAGAAGTTAGATCAGATGGCAAATTGGATTTGGTGCTAGGTCTTTCCCTTTAGGTTTTACCCCAACAATGTTTTCATTAGTTTCGCTCACTCTCGAAATCAAGCATTTTACAGCAGGTTGGAGCAGCCTGTATCTCAGCACAGGAATAAGGTAGGGAAGAATTCTAAGGATCATTTTGACTGCCTCCAGAAGTTAGATCAGATGGCAAATTGGATTTGGTGCTAGGTCTTTCCCTTTAGGTTTTACCTCAACAATGTTTTCATTAGTTTCGCTCACTCTCGAAATCAAGCATTTTACAGCAGGTTGGAGCAGCCTGTATCTCAGCACAGGAATAAGGTAGGGAAGAATTCTAAGGATCATTTTGACTGCCTCCAGAAGTTAGATCAGATGGCAAATTGGATTTGGTGCTAGGTCTTTCCCTTTAGGTTTTACCCCAACAATGTTTTCATTAGTTTCGCTCACTCTCGAAATCAAGCATTTTACAGCAGGTTGGAGCAGCCTGTATCTCAGCACAGGAATAAGGTAGGGAAGAATTCTAAGGATCATTTTGACTGCCTCCAGAAGTTAGATCAGATGGCAAATTGGATTTGGTGCTAGGTCTTTCCCTTTAGGTTTTACCCCAACAATGTTTTCATTAGTTTCGCTCACTCTCGAAATCAAGCATTTTACAGCAGGTTGGAGCAGCCTGTATCTCAGCACAGGAATAAGGTAGGGAAGAATTCTAAGGATCATTTTGACTGCCTCCAGAAGTTAGATCAGATGGCAAATTGGATTTGGTGCTAGGTCTTTCCCTTTAGGTTTTACCCCAACAATGTTTTCATTAGTTTCGCTCACTCTCGAAATCAAGCATTTTACAGCAGGTTGGAGCAGCCTGTATCTCAGCACAGGAATAAGGTAGGGAAGAATTCTAAGGATCATTTTGACTGCCTCCAGAAGTTAGATCAGATGGCAAATTGGATTTGGTGCTAGGTCTTTCCCTTTAGGTTTTACCCCAACAATGTTTTCATTAGTTTCGCTCACTCTCGAAAGCAAGCATTTTACAGCAGGTTGGAGCAGCCTGTATCTCAGCACAGGAATAAGGTAGGGAAGAATTCTAAGGATCATTTTGACTGCCTCCAGAAGTTAGATCAGATGGCAAATTGGATTTGGTGCTAGGTCTTTCCCTTTAGGTTTTACCCCAACAATGTTTTCATTAGTTTCGCTCACTCTCGAAATCAAGCATTTTACAGCAGGTTGGAGCAGCCTGTATCTCAGCACAGGAATAAGGTAGGGAAGAATTCTAAGGATCATTTTGACTGCCTCCAGAAGTTAGATCAGATGGCAAATTGGATTTGGTGCTAGGTCTTTCCCTTTAGGTTTTACCCCAACAATGTTTTCATTAGTTTCGCTCACTCTCGAAATCAAGCATTTTACAGCAGGTTGGAGCAGCCCATATCTCAGCACAGGAATAAGGTAGGGAAGAATTCTAAGGATCATTTTGACTGCCTCCAGAAGTTAGATCAGATGGCAAATTGGATTTGGTGCTAGGTCTTTCCCTTTAGGTTTTACCCCAACAATGTTTTCATTAGTTTCGCTCACTCTCGAAATCAAGCATTTTACAGCAGGTTGGAGCAGCCTGTATCTCAGCACAGGAATAAGGTAGGGAAGAATTCTAAGGATCATTTTGACTGCCTCCAGAAGTTAGATCAGATGGCAAATTGGATTTGGTGCTAGGTCTTTCCCTTTAGGTTTTACCCCAACAATGTTTTCATTAGTTTCGCTCACTCTCGAAATCAAGCATTTTACAGCAGGTTGGAGCAGCCTGTATCTCAGCACAGGAATAAGGTAGGGAAGAATTCTAAGGATCATTTTGACTGCCTCCAGAAGTTAGATCAGATGGCAAATTGGATTTGGTGCTAGGTCTTTCCCTTTAGGTTTTACCCCAACAATGTTTTCATTAGTTTCGCTCACTCTCGAAATCAAGCATTTTACAGCAGGTTGGAGCAGCCTGTATCTCAGCACAGGAATAAGGTAGGGAAGAATTCTAAGGATCATTTTGACTGCCTCCAGAAGTTAGATCAGATGGCAAATTGGATTTGGTGCTAGGTCTTTCCCTTTAGGTTTTACCCCAACAATGTTTTCATTAGTTTCGCTCACTCTCGAAATCAAGCATTTTACAGCAGGTTGGAGCAGCCTGTATCTCAGCACAGGAATAAGGTAGGGAAGAATTCCAAGGATCATTTTGACTGCCTCCAGAAGTTAGATCAGATGGCAAATTGGATTTGGTGCTAGGTCTTTCCCTTTAGGTTTTACCCCAACAATGTTTTCATTAGTTTCGCTCACTCTCGAAATCAAGCATTTTACAGCAGGTTGGAGCAGCCTGTATCTCAGCACAGGAATAAGGTAGGGAAGAATTCCAAGGATCATTTTGACTGCCTCCAGAAGTTAGATCAGATGGCAAATTGGATTTGGTGCTAGGTCTTTCCCTTTAGGTTTTACCCCAACAATGTTTTCATTAGTTTCGCTCACTCTCGAAATCAAGCATTTTACAGCAGGTTGGAGCAGCCTGTATCTCAGCACAGGAATAAGGTAGGGAAGAATTCTAAGGATCATTTTGACTGCCTCCAGAAGTTAGATCAGATGGCAAATTGGATTTGGTGCTAGGTCTTTCCCTTTAGGTTTTACCCCAACAATGTTTTCATTAGTTTCGCTCACTCTCGAAATCAAGCATTTTACAGCAGGTTGGAGCAGCCTGTATCTCAGCACAGGAATAAGGTAGGGAAGAATTCTAAGGATCATTTTGACTGCCTCCAGAAGTTAGATCAGATGGCAAATTGGATTTGGTGCTAGGTCTTTCCCTTTAGGTTTTACCCCAACAATGTTTTCATTAGTTTCGCTCACTCTCGAAATCAAGCATTTTACAGCAGGTTGGAGCAGCCTGTATCTCAGCACAGGAATAAGGTAGGGAAGAATTCTAAGGATCATTTTGACTGCCTCCAGAAGTTAGATCAGATGGCAAATTGGATTTGGTGCTAGGTCTTTCCCTTTAGGTTTTACCCCAACAATGTTTTCATTAGTTTCGCTCACTCTCGAAATCAAGCATTTTACAGCAGGTTGGAGCAGCCTGTATCTCAGCACAGGAATAAGGTAGGGAAGAATTCTAAGGATCATTTTGACTGCCTCCAGAAGTTAGATCAGATGGCAAATTGGATTTGGTGCTAGGTCTTTCCCTTTAGGTTTTACCCCAACAATGTTTTCATTAGTTTCGCTCACTCTCGAAATCAAGCATTTTACAGCAGGTTGGAGCAGCCCGTATCTCAGCACAGGAATAAGGTAGGGAAGAATTCTAAGGATCATTTTGACTGCCTCCAGAAGTTAGATCAGATGGCAAATTGGATTTGGTGCTAGGTCTTTCCCTTTAGGTTTTACCCCAACAATGTTTTCATTAGTTTCGCTCACTCTCGAAATCAAGCATTTTACAGCAGGTTGGAGCAGCCTGTATCTCAGCACAGGAATAAGGTAGGGAAGAATTCTAAGGATCATTTTGACTGCCTCCAGAAGTTAGATCAGATGGCAAATTGGATTTGGTGCTAGGTCTTTCCCTTTAGGTTTTACCCCAACAATGTTTTCATTAGTTTCGCTCACTCTCGAAATCAAGCATTTTACAGCAGGTTGGAGCAGCCTGTATCTCAGCACAGGAATAAGGTAGGGAAGAATTCTAAGGATCATTTTGACTGCCTCCAGAAGTTAGATCAGATGGCAAATTGGATTTGGTGCTAGGTCTTTCCCTTTAGGTTTTACCCCAACAATGTTTTCATTAGTTTCGCTCACTCTCGAAATCAAGCATTTTACAGCAGGTTGGAGCAGCCTGTATCTCAGCACAGGAATAAGGTAGGGAAGAATTCTAAGGATCATTTTGACTGCCTCCAGAAGTTAGATCAGATGGCAAATTGGATTTGGTGCTAGGTCTTTCCCTTTAGGTTTTACCCCAACAATGTTTTCATTAGTTTCGCTCACTCTCGAAATCAAGCATTTTACAGCAGGTTGGAGCAGCCTGTATCTCAGCACAGGAATAAGGTAGGGAAGAATTCCAAGGATCATTTTGACTGCCTCCAGAAGTTAGATCAGATGGCAAATTGGATTTGGTGCTAGGTCTTTCCCTTTAGGTTTTACCCCAACAATGTTTTCATTAGTTTCGCTCACTCTCGAAATCAAGCATTTTACAGCAGGTTGGAGCAGCCTGTATCTCAGCACAGGAATAAGGTAGGGAAGAATTCTAAGGATCATTTTGACTGCCTCCAGAAGTTAGATCAGATGGCAAATTGGATTTGGTGCTAGGTCTTTCCCTTTAGGTTTTACCCCAACAATGTTTTCATTAGTTTCGCTCACTCTCGAAATCAAGCATTTTACAGCAGGTTGGAGCAGCCTGTATCTCAGCACAGGAATAAGGTAGGGAAGAATTCTAAGGATCATTTTGACTGCCTCCAGAAGTTAGATCAGATGGCAAATTGGATTTGGTGCTAGGTCTTTCCCTTTAGGTTTTACCCCAACAATGTTTTCATTAGTTTCGCTCACTCTCGAAATCAAGCATTTTACAGCAGGTTGGAGCAGCCTGTATCTCAGCACAGGAATAAGGTAGGGAAGAATTCTAAGGATCATTTTGACTGCCTCCAGAAGTTAGATCAGATGGCAAATTGGATTTGGTGCTAGGTCTTTCCCTTTAGGTTTTACCCCAACAATGTTTTCATTAGTTTCGCTCACTCTCGAAATCAAGCATTTTACAGCAGGTTGGAGCAGCCTGTATCTCAGCACAGGAATAAGGTAGGGAAGAATTCTAAGGATCATTTTGACTGCCTCCAGAAGTTAGATCAGATGGCAAATTGGATTTGGTGCTAGGTCTTTCCCTTTAGGTTTTACCCCAACAATGTTTTCATTAGTTTCGCTCACTCTCGAAATCAAGCATTTTACAGCAGGTTGGAGCAGCCTGTATCTCAGCACAGGAATAAGGTAGGGAAGAATTCCAAGGATCATTTTGACTGCCTCCAGAAGTTAGATCAGATGGCAAATTGGATTTGGTGCTAGGTCTTTCCCTTTAGGTTTTACCCCAACAATGTTTTCATTAGTTTCGCTCACTCTCGAAATCAAGCATTTTACAGCAGGTTGGAGCAGCCTGTATCTCAGCACAGGAATAAGGTAGGGAAGAATTCTAAGGATCATTTTGACTGCCTCCAGAAGTTAGATCAGATGGCAAATTGGATTTGGTGCTAGGTCTTTCCCTTTAGGTTTTACCCCAACAATGTTTTCATTAGTTTCGCTCACTCTCGAAATCAAGCATTTTACAGCAGGTTGGAGCAGCCTGTATCTCAGCACAGGAATAAGGTAGGGAAGAATTCTAAGGATCATTTTGACTGCCTCCAGAAGTTAGATCAGATGGCAAATTGGATTTGGTGCTAGGTCTTTCCCTTTAGGTTTTACCCCAACAATGTTTTCATTAGTTTCGCTCACTCTCGAAATCAAGCATTTTACAGCAGGTTGGAGCAGCCTGTATCTCAGCACAGGAATAAGGTAGGGAAGAATTCTAAGGATCATTTTGACTGCCTCCAGAAGTTAGATCAGATGGCAAATTGGATTTGGTGCTAGGTCTTTCCCTTTTGGTTTTACCCCAACAATGTTTTCATTAGTTTCGCTCACTCTCGAAATCAAGCATTTTACAGCAGGTTGGAGCAGCCTGTATCTCAGCACAGGAATAAGGTAGGGAAGAATTCTAAGGATCATTTTGACTGCCTCCAGAAGTTAGATCAGATGGCAAATTGGATTTGGTGCTAGGTCTTTCCCTTTAGGTTTTACCCCAACAATGTTTTCATTAGTTTCGCTCACTCTCGAAATCAAGCATTTTACAGCAGGTTTGGAGCAGCCTGTATCTCAGCACAGGAATAAGGTAGGGAAGAATTCTAAGGATCATTTTGACTGCCTCCAGAAGTTAGATCAGATGGCAAATTGGATTTGGTGCTAGGTCTTTCCCTTTAGGTTTTACCCCAACAATGTTTTCATTAGTTTCGCTCACTCTCGAAATCAAGCATTTTACAGCAGGTTGGAGCAGCCTGTATCTCAGCACAGGAATAAGGTAGGGAAGAATTCTAAGGATCATTTTGACTGCCTCCAGAAGTTAGATCAGATGGCAAATTGGATTTGGTGCTAGGTCTTTCCCTTTAGGTTTTACCCCAACAATGTTTTCATTAGTTTCGCTCACTCTCGAAATCAAGCATTTTACAGCAGGTTGGAGCAGCCTGTATCTCAGCACAGGAATAAGGGTAGGGAAGAATTCCAAGGATCATTTTGACTGCCTCCAGAAGTTAGATCAGATGGCAAATTGGATTTGGTGCTAGGTCTTTCCCTTTAGGTTTTACCCCAACAATGTTTTCATTAGTTTCGCTCACTCTCGAAATCAAGCATTTTACAGCAGGTTGGAGCAGCCTGTATCTCAGCACAGGAATAAGGTAGGGAAGAATTCTAAGGATCATTTTGACTGCCTCCAGAAGTTAGATCAGATGGCAAATTGGATTTGGTGCTAGGTCTTTCCCTTTAGGTTTTACCCCAACAATGTTTTCATTAGTTTCGCTCACTCTCGAAATCAAGCATTTTACAGCAGGTTGGAGCAGCCTGTATCTCAGCACAGGAATAAGGTAGGGAAGAATTCTAAGGATCATTTTGACTGCCTCCAGAAGTTAGATCAGATGGCAAATTGGATTTGGTGCTAGGTCTTTCCCTTTAGGTTTTACCCCAACAATGTTTTCATTAGTTTCGCTCACTCTCGAAATCAAGCATTTTACAGCAGGTTGGAGCAGCCTGTATCTCAGCACAGGAATAAGGTAGGGAAGAATTCTAAGGATCATTTTTGACTGCCTCCAGAAGTTAGATCAGATGGCAAATTGGATTTGGTGCTAGGTCTTTCCCTTTTGGTTTTACCCCAACAATGTTTTCATTAGTTTCGCTCACTCTCGAAATCAAGCATTTTACAGCAGGTTGGAGCAGCCTGTATCTCAGCACAGGAATAAGGTAGGGAAGAATTCCAAGGATCATTTTGACTGCCTCCAGAAGTTAGATCAGATGGCAAATTGGATTTGGTGCTAGGTCTTTCCCTTTAGGTTTTACCCCAACAATGTTTTCATTAGTTTCGCTCACTCTCGAAATCAAGCATTTTACAGCAGGTTGGAGCAGCCTGTATCTCAGCACAGGAATAAGGTAGGGAAGAATTCTAAGGATCATTTTGACTGCCTCCAGAAGTTAGATCAGATGGCAAATTGGATTTGGTGCTAGGTCTTTCCCTTTAGGTTTTACCCCAACAATGTTTTCATTAGTTTCGCTCACTCTCGAAATCAAGCATTTTACAGCAGGTTGGAGCAGCCTGTATCTCAGCACAGGAATAAGGTAGGGAAGAATTCTAAGGATCATTTTGACTGCCTCCAGAAGTTAGATCAGATGGCAAATTGGATTTGGTGCTAGGTCTTTCCCTTTAGGTTTTACCCCAACAATGTTTTCATTAGTTTCGCTCACTCTCGAAATCAAGCATTTTACAGCAGGTTGGAGCAGCCTGTATCTCAGCACAGGAATAAGGTAGGGAAGAATTCTAAGGATCATTTTGACTGCCTCCAGAAGTTAGATCAGATGGCAAATTGGATTTGGTGCTAGGTCTTTCCCTTTAGGTTTTACCCCAACAATGTTTTCATTAGTTTCGCTCACTCTCGAAATCAAGCATTTTACAGCAGGTTGGAGCAGCCTGTATCTCAGCACAGGAATAAGGTAGGGAAGAATTCTAAGGATCATTTTGACTGCCTCCAGAAGTTAGATCAGATGGCAAATTGGATTTGGTGCTAGGTCTTTCCCCTTTAGGTTTTACCCCAACAATGTTTTCATTAGTTTCGCTCACTCTCGAAATCAAGCATTTTACAGCAGGTTGGAGCAGCCTGTATCTCAGCACAGGAATAAGGTAGGGAAGAATTCTAAGGATCATTTTGACTGCCTCCAGAAGTTAGATCAGATGGCAAATTGGATTTGGTGCTAGGTCTTTCCCTTTAGGTTTTACCCCAACAATGTTTTCATTAGTTTCGCTCACTCTCGAAATCAAGCATTTTACAGCAGGTTGGAGCAGCCTGTATCTCAGCACAGGAATAAGGTAGGGAAGAATTCTAAGGATCATTTTGACTGCCTCCAGAAGTTAGATCAGATGGCAAATTGGATTTGGTGCTAGGTCTTTCCCTTTAGGTTTTACCCCAACAATGTTTTCATTAGTTTCGCTCACTCTCGAAATCAAGCATTTTACAGCAGGTTGGAGCAGCCCGTATCTCAGCACAGGAATAAGGTAGGGAGAAGAATTCTAAGGATCATTTTGACTGCCTCCAGAAGTTAGATCAGATGGCAAATTGGATTTGGTGCTAGGTCTTTCCCTTTAGGTTTTACCCCAACAATGTTTTCATTAGTTTCGCTCACTCTCGAAATCAAGCATTTTACAGCAGGTTGGAGCAGCCTGTATCTCAGCACAGGAATAAGGTAGGGAAGAATTCAAATACTCATTTTGACTGCCTCCAGAAGTTAGATCAGATGGCAAATTGGATTTGGTGCTAGGTCTTTCCCTTTAGGTTTTACCCCAACAATGTTTTCATTAGTTTCGCTCACTCTCGAAATCAAGCATTTTACAGCAGGTTGGAGCAGCCTGTATCTCAGCACAGGAATAAGGTAGGGAAGAATTCTAAGGATCATTTTGACTGCCTCCAGAAGTTAGATCAGATGGCAAATTGGATTTGGTGCTAGGTCTTTCCCTTTAGGTTTTACCCCAACAATGTTTTCATTAGTTTCGCTCACTCTCGAAATCAAGCATTTTACAGCAGGTTGGAGCAGCCTGTATCTCAGCACAGGAATAAGGTAGGGAAGAATTCTAAGGATCATTTTGACTGCCTCCAGAAGTTAGATCAGATGGCAAATTGGATTTGGTGCTAGGTCTTTCCCTTTAGGTTTTACCCCAACAATGTTTTCATTAGTTTCGCTCACTCTCGAAATCAAGCATTTTACAGCAGGTTGGAGCAGCCTGTATCTCAGCACAGGAATAAGGTAGGGAAGAATTCTAAGGATCATTTTGACTGCCTCCAGAAGTTAGATCAGATGGCAAATTGGATTTGGTGCTAGGTCTTTCCCTTTAGGTTTTACCCCAACAATGTTTTCATTAGTTTCGCTCACTCTCGAAATCAAGCATTTTACAGCAGGTTGGAGCAGCCTGTATCTCAGCACAGGAATAAGGTAGGGAAGAATTCCAAGGATCATTTTGACTGCCTCCAGAAGTTAGATCAGATGGCAAATTGGATTTGGTGCTAGGTCTTTCCCTTTAGGTTTTACCCCAACAATGTTTTCATTAGTTTCGCTCACTCTCGAAATCAAGCATTTTACAGCAGGTTGGAGCAGCCTGTATCTCAGCACAGGAATAAGGTAGGGAAGAATTCTAAGGATCATTTTGACTGCCTCCAGAAGTTAGATCAGATGGCAAATTGGATTTGGTGCTAGGTCTTTCCCTTTAGGTTTTACCCCAACAATGTTTTCATTAGTTTCGCTCACTCTCGAAATCAAGCATTTTACAGCAGGTTGGAGCAGCCTGTATCTCAGCACAGGAATAAGGTAGGGAAGAATTCTAAGGATCATTTTGACTGCCTCCAGAAGTTAGATCAGATGGCAAATTGGATTTGGTGCTAGGTCTTTCCCTTTAGGTTTTACCCCAACAATGTTTTCATTAGTTTCGCTCACTCTCGAAATCAAGCATTTTACAGCAGGTTGGAGCAGCCTGTATCTCAGCACAGGAATAAGGTAGGGAAGAATTCTAAGGATCATTTTGACTGCCTCCAGAAGTTAGATCAGATGGCAAATTGGATTTGGTGCTAGGTCTTTCCCTTTAGGTTTTACCCCAACAATGTTTTCATTAGTTTCGCTCACTCTCGAAATCAAGCATTTTTACAGCAGGTTGGAGCAGCCTGTATCTCAGCACAGGAATAAGGTAGGGAAGAATTCTAAGGATCATTTTGACTGCCTCCAGAAGTTAGATCAGATGGCAAATTGGATTTGGTGCTAGGTCTTTCCCTTTAGGTTTTACCCCAACAATGTTTTCATTAGTTTCGCTCACTCTCGAAATCAAGCATTTTACAGCAGGTTGGAGCAGCCTGTATCTCAGCACAGGAATAAGGTAGGGAAGAATTCCAAGGATCATTTTGACTGCCTCCAGAAGTTAGATCAGATGGCAAATTGGATTTGGTGCTAGGTCTTTCCCTTTAGGTTTTACCCCAACAATGTTTTCATTAGTTTCGCTCACTCTCGAAATCAAGCATTTTACAGCAGGTTGGAGCAGCCTGTATCTCAGCACAGGAATAAGGTAGGGAAGAATTCTAAGGATCATTTTGACTGCCTCCAGAAGTTAGATCAGATGGCAAATTGGATTTGGTGCTAGGTCTTTCCCTTTAGGTTTTACCCCAACAATGTTTTCATTAGTTTCGCTCACTCTCGAAATCAAGCATTTTACAGCAGGTTGGAGCAGCCTGTATCTCAGCACAGGGAATAAGGTAGGGAAGAATTCTAAGGATCATTTTGACTGCCTCCAGAAGTTAGATCAGATGGCAAATTGGATTTGGTGCTAGGTCTTTCCCTTTAGGTTTTACCCCAACAATGTTTTCATTAGTTTCGCTCACTCTCGAAATCAAGCATTTTACAGCAGGTTGGAGCAGCCTGTATCTCAGCACAGGAATAAGGTAGGGAAGAATTCTAAGGATCATTTTGACTGCCTCCAGAAGTTAGATCAGATGGCAAATTGGATTTGGTGCTAGGTCTTTCCCTTTTGGTTTTACCCCAACAATGTTTTCATTAGTTTCGCTCACTCTCGAAATCAAGCATTTTACAGCAGGTTGGAGCAGCCTGTATCTCAGCACAGGAATAAGGTAGGGAAGAATTCTAAGGATCATTTTGACTGCCTCCAGAAGTTAGATCAGATGGCAAATTGGATTTGGTGCTAGGTCTTTCCCTTTAGGTTTTACCCCAACAATGTTTTCATTAGTTTCGCTCACTCTCGAAATCAAGCATTTTACAGCAGGTTGGAGCAGCCTGTATCTCAGCACAGGAATAAGGTAGGGAAGAATTCTAAGGATCATTTTGACTGCCTCCAGAAGTTAGATCAGATGGCAAATTGGATTTGGTGCTAGGTCTTTCCCTTTAGGTTTTACCCCAACAATGTTTTCATTAGTTTCGCTCACTCTCGAAATCAAGCATTTTACAGCAGGTTGGAGCAGCCTGTATCTCAGCACAGGAATAAGGTAGGGAAGAATTCTAAGGATCATTTTGACTGCCTCCAGAAGTTAGATCAGATGGCAAATTGGATTTGGTGCTAGGTCTTTCCCTTTAGGTTTTACCCCAACAATGTTTTCATTAGTTTCGCTCACTCTCGAAATCAAGCATTTTACAGCAGGTTGGAGCAGCCTGTATCTCAGCACAGGAATAAGGTAGGGAAGAATTCCAAGGATCATTTTGACTGCCTCCAGAAGTTAGATCAGATGGCAAATTGGATTTGGTGCTAGGTCTTTCCCTTTAGGTTTTACCCCAACAATGTTTTCATTAGTTTCGCTCACTCTCGAAATCAAGCATTTTACAGCAGGTTGGAGCAGCCTGTATCTCAGCACAGGAATAAGGTAGGGAAGAATTCTAAGGATCATTTTGACTGCCTCCAGAAGTTAGATCAGATGGCAAATTGGATTTGGTGCTAGGTCTTTCCCTTTAGGTTTTACCCCAACAATGTTTTCATTAGTTTCGCTCACTCTCGAAATCAAGCATTTTACAGCAGGTTGGAGCAGCCTGTATCTCAGCACAGGAATAAGGTAGGGAAGAATTCTAAGGATCATTTTGACTGCCTCCAGAAGTTAGATCAGATGGCAAATTGGATTTGGTGCTAGGTCTTTCCCTTTTGGTTTACTAATGTTTTCATTAGTTTCGCTCACTCTCGAAATCAAGCATTTTACAGCAGGTTGGAGCAGCCTGTATCTCAGCACAGGAATAAGGTAGGGAAGAATTCTAAGGATCATTTTGACTGCCTCCAGAAGTTAGATCAGATGGCAAATTGGATTTGGTGCTAGGTCTTTCCCTTTAGGTTTTACCCCAACAATGTTTTCATTAGTTTCGCTCACTCTCGAAATCAAGCATTTTACAGCAGGTTGGAGCAGCCTGTATCTCAGCACAGGAATAAGGTAGGGAAGAATTCTAAGGATCATTTTGACTGCCTCCAGAAGTTAGATCAGATGGCAAATTGGATTTGGTGCTAGGTCTTTCCCTTTAGGTTTTACCCCAACAATGTTTTCATTAGTTTCGCTCACTCTCGAAATCAAGCATTTTACAGCAGGTTGGAGCAGCCTGTATCTCAGCACAGGAATAAGGTAGGGAAGAATTCTAAGGATCATTTTGACTGCCTCCAGAAGTTAGATCAGATGGCAAATTGGATTTGGTGCTAGGTCTTTCCCTTTAGGTTTTACCCCAACAATGTTTTCATTAGTTTCGCTCACTCTCGAAATCAAGCATTTTACAGCAGGTTGGAGCAGCCTGTATCTCAGCACAGGAATAAGGTAGGGAAGAATTCTAAGGATCATTTTGACTGCCTCCAGAAGTTAGATCAGATGGCAAATTGGATTTGGTGCTAGGTCTTTCCCTTTAGGTTTTACCCCAACAATGTTTTCATTAGTTTCGCTCACTCTCGAAATCAAGCATTTTACAGCAGGTTGGAGCAGCCTGTATCTCAGCACAGGAATAAGGTAGGGAAGAATTCTAAGGATCATTTTGACTGCCTCCAGAAGTTAGATCAGATGGCAAATTGGATTTGGTGCTAGGTCTTTCCCTTTAGGTTTTACCCCAACAATGTTTTCATTAGTTTCGCTCACTCTCGAAATCAAGCATTTTACAGCAGGTTGGAGCAGCCTGTATCTCAGCACAGGAATAAGGTAGGGAAGAATTCTAAGGATCATTTTGACTGCCTCCAGAAGTTAGATCAGATGGCAAATTGGATTTGGTGCTAGGTCTTTCCCTTTAGGTTTTACCCCAACAATGTTTTCATTAGTTTCGCTCACTCTCGAAATCAAGCATTTTACAGCAGGTTGGAGCAGCCTGTATCTCAGCACAGGAATAAGGTAGGGAAGAATTCTAAGGATCATTTTGACTGCCTCCAGAAGTTAGATCAGATGGCAAATTGGATTTGGTGCTAGGTCTTTCCCTTTAGGTTTTACCCCAACAATGTTTTCATTAGTTTCGCTCACTCTCGAAATCAAGCATTTTACAGCAGGTTGGAGCAGCCTGTATCTCAGCACAGGAATAAGGTAGGGAAGAATTCCAAGGATCATTTTGACTGCCTCCAGAAGTTAGATCAGATGGCAAATTGGATTTGGTGCTAGGTCTTTCCCTTTAGGTTTTACCCCAACAATGTTTTCATTAGTTTCGCTCACTCTCGAAATCAAGCATTTTACAGCAGGTTGGAGCAGCCTGTATCTCAGCACAGGAATAAGGTAGGGAAGAATTCTAAGGATCATTTTGACTGCCTCCAGAAGTTAGATCAGATGGCAAATTGGATTTGGTGCTAGGTCTTTCCCTTTAGGTTTTACCCCAACAATGTTTTCATTAGTTTCGCTCACTCTCGAAATCAAGCATTTTACAGCAGGTTGGAGCAGCCTGTATCTCAGCACAGGAATAAGGTAGGGAAGAATTCTAAGGATCATTTTGACTGCCTCCAGAAGTTAGATCAGATGGCAAATTGGATTTGGTGCTAGGTCTTTCCCTTTAGGTTTTACCCCAACAATGTTTTCATTAGTTTCGCTCACTCTCGAAATCAAGCATTTTACAGCAGGTTGGAGCAGCCTGTATCTCAGCACAGGAATAAGGTAGGGAAGAATTCTAAGGATCATTTTGACTGCCTCCAGAAGTTAGATCAGATGGCAAATTGGATTTGGTGCTAGGTCTTTCCCTTTTGGTTTTACCCCAACAATGTTTTCATTAGTTTCGCTCACTCTCGAAATCAAGCATTTTACAGCAGGTTGGAGCAGCCTGTATCTCAGCACAGGAATAAGGTAGGGAAGAATTCTAAGGATCATTTTGACTGCCTCCAGAAGTTAGATCAGATGGCAAATTGGATTTGGTGCTAGGTCTTTCCCTTTAGGTTTTACCCCAACAATGTTTTCATTAGTTTCGCTCACTCTCGAAATCAAGCATTTTACAGCAGGTTGGAGCAGCCTGTATCTCAGCACAGGAATAAGGTAGGGAAGAATTCTAAGGATCATTTTGACTGCCTCCAGAAGTTAGATCAGATGGCAAATTGGATTTGGTGCTAGGTCTTTCCCTTTAGGTTTTACCCCAACAATGTTTTCATTAGTTTCGCTCACTCTCGAAATCAAGCATTTTACAGCAGGTTGGAGCAGCCTGTATCTCAGCACAGGAATAAGGTAGGGAAGAATTCTAAGGATCATTTTGACTGCCTCCAGAAGTTAGATCAGATGGCAAATTGGATTTGGTGCTAGGTCTTTCCCTTTAGGTTTTACCCCAACAATGTTTTCATTAGTTTCGCTCACTCTCGAAA
>NW_027144603.1:0-35118 GCF_026170545.1 Melanerpes formicivorus | reverse complement strand
CAGTCAAAATGAGCCTTAGAATTCGTCCCTACCTTATTCCTGTGCTGAGATACAGGCTGCTCCAACCTGCTGTAAAATGCTTGATTTCGAGAGTGAGCGAAACTAATGAAAACATTGTTGGGGTAAAACCTAAAGGGAAAGACCTAGCACCAAATCCAATTTGCCATCTGATCTAACTTCTGGAGGCAGTCAAAATGAGCATTTGAATTCTTCCCTACCTTATTCCTGTGCTGAGATACAGGCTGCTCCAACCTGCTGTAAAATGCTTGATTTCGAGAGTGAGCGAAACTAATGAAAACATTGTTGGGGTAAAACCTAAAGGGAAAGACCTAGCACCAAATCCAATTTGCCATCTGATCTAACTTCTGGAGGCAGTCAAAATGAGCCTTAGAATTCTTCCCTACCTTATTCCTGTGCTGAGATACAGGCTGCTCCAACCTGCTGTAAAATGCTTGATTTCGAGAGTGAGCGAAACTAATGAAAACATTGTTGGGGTAAAACCTAAAGGGAAAGACCTAGCACCAAATCCAATTTGCCATCTGATCTAACTTCTGGAGGCAGTCAAAATGAGCCTTAGAATTCTTCCCTACCTTATTCCTGTGCTGAGATACAGGCTGCTCCAACCTGCTGTAAAATGCTTGATTTCGAGAGTGAGCGAAACTAATGAAAACATTGTTGGGGTAAAACGTAAAGGGAAAGACCTAGCACCAAATCCAATTTGCCATCTGATCTAACTTCTGGAGGCAGTCAAAATGATCCTTAGAATTCTTCCCTACCTTATTCCTGTGCTGAGATACAGGCTGCTCCAACCTGCTGTAAAATGCTTGATTTCGAGAGTGAGCGAAACTAATGAAAACATTGTTGGGGTAAAACCTAAAGGGAAAGACCTAGCACCAAATCCAATTTGCCATCTGATCTAACTTCTGGAGGCAGTCAAAATGAGCCTTAGAATTCTTCCCTACCTTATTCCTGTGCTGAGATACAGGCTGCTCCAACCTGCTGTAAAATGCTTGATTTCGAGAGTGAGCGAAACTAATGAAAACATTGTTGGGGTAAAACCTAAAGGGAAAGACCTAGCACCAAATCCAATTTGCCATCTGATCTAACTTCTGGAGGCAGTCAAAATGAGCCTTTGAATTCTTCCCTACCTTATTCCTGTGCTGAGATACAGGCTGCTCCAACCTGCTGTAAAATGCTTGATTTCGAGAGTGAGTGAAACTAATGAAAACATTGTTGGGGTAAAACCTAAAGGGAAAGACCTAGCACCAAATCCAATTTGCCATCTGATCTAACTTCTGGAGGCAGTCAAAATGAGCCTTAGAATTCTTCCCTACCTTATTCCTGTGCTGAGATACAGGCTGCTCCAACCTGCTGTAAAATGCTTGATTTCGAGAGTGAGCGAAACTAATGAAAACATTGTTGGGGTAAAACCTAAAGGGAAAGACCTAGCACCAAATCCAATTTGCCATCTGATCTAACTTCTGGAGGCAGTCAAAATGATCCTTAGAATTCTTCCCTACCTTATTCCTGTGCTGAGATACAGGCTGCTCCAACCTGCTGTAAAATGCTTGATTTCGAGAGTGAGCGAAACTAATGAAAACATTGTTGGGGTAAAACCTAAAGGGAAAGACCTAGCACCAAATCCAATTTGCCATCTGATCTAACTTCTGGAGGCAGTCAAAATGAGCCTTAGAATTCTTCCCTACCTTATTCCTGTGCTGAGATACAGGCTGCTCCAACCTGCTGTAAAATGCTTGATTTCGAGAGTGAGCGAAACTAATGAAAACATTGTTGGGGTAAAACCTAAAGGGAAAGACCTAGCACCAAATCCAATTTGCCATCTGATCTAACTTCTGGAGGCAGTCAAAATGAGCCTTTGAATTCTTCCCTACCTTATTCCTGTGCTGAGATACAGGCTGCTCCAACCTGCTGTAAAATGCTTGATTTCGAGAGTGAGCGAAACTAATGAAAACATTGTTGGGGTAAAACCTAAAGGGAAAGACCTAGCACCAAATCCAATTTGCCATCTGATCTAACTTCTGGAGGCAGTCAAAATGAGCCTTAGAATTCTTCCCTACCTTATTCCTGTGCTGAGATACAGGCTGCTCCAACCTGCTGTAAAATGCTTGATTTCGAGAGTGAGCGAAACTAATGAAAACATTGTTGGGGTAAAACCTAAAGGGAAAGACCTAGCACCAAATCCAATTTGCCATCTGATCTAACTTCTGGAGGCAGTCAAAATGATCCTTAGAATTCTTCCCTACCTTATTCCTGTGCTGAGATACAGGCTGCTCCAACCTGCTGTAAAATGCTTGATTTCGAGAGTGAGCGAAACTAATGAAAACATTGTTGGGGTAAAACCTAAAGGGAAAGACCTAGCACCAAATCCAATTTGCCATCTGATCTAACTTCTGGAGGCAGTCAAAATGAGCCTTAGAATTCTTCCCTACCTTATTCCTGTGCTGAGATACAGGCTGCTCCAACCTGCTGTAAAATGCTTGATTTCGAGAGTGAGCGAAACTAATGAAAACATTGTTGGGGTAAAACCTAAAGGGAAAGACCTAGCACCAAATCCAATTTGCCATCTGATCTAACTTCTGGAGGCAGTCAAAATGAGCCTTAGAATTCTTCCCTACCTTATTCCTGTGCTGAGATACAGGCTGCTCCAACCTGCTGTAAAATGCTTGATTTCGAGAGTGAGCGAAACTAATGAAAACATTGTTGGGGTAAAACTTAAAGGGAAAGACCTAGCACCAAATCCAATTTGCCATCTGATCTAACTTCTGGAGGCAGTCAAAATGAGCCTTAGAATTCTTCCCTACCTTATTCCTGTGCTGAGATACAGGCTGCTCCAACCTGCTGTAAAATGCTTGATTTCGAGAGTGAGCGAAACTAATGAAAACATTGTTGGGGTAAAACCTAAAGGGAAAGACCTAGCACCAAATCCAATTTGCCATCTGATCTAACTTCTGGAGGCAGTCAAAATGAGCCTTAGAATTCTTCCCTACCTTATTCCTGTGCTGAGATACAGGCTGCTCCAACCTGCTGTAAAATGCTTGATTTCGAGAGTGAGCGAAACTAATGAAAACATTGTTGGGGTAAAACCTAAAGGGAAAGACCTAGCACCAAATCCAATTTGCCATCTGATCTAACTTCTGGAGGCAGTCAAAATGAGCCTTAGAATTCTTCCCTACCTTATTCCTGTGCTGAGATACAGGCTGCTCCAACCTGCTGTAAAATGCTTGATTTCGAGAGTGAGCGAAACTAATGAAAACATTGTTGGGGTAAAACCTAAAGGGAAAGACCTAGCACCAAATCCAATTTGCCATCTGATCTAACTTCTGGAGGCAGTCAAAATGAGCCTTAGAATTCTTCCCTACCTTATTCCTGTGCTGAGATACAGGCTGCTCCAACCTGCTGTAAAATGCTTGATTTCGAGAGTGAGCGAAACTAATGAAAACATTGTTGGGGTAAAACCTAAAGGGAAAGACCTAGCACCAAATCCAATTTGCCATCTGATCTAACTTCTGGAGGCAGTCAAAATGAGCCTTAGAATTCTTCCCTACCTTATTCCTGTGCTGAGATACAGGCTGCTCCAACCTGCTGTAAAATGCTTGATTTCGAGAGTGAGCGAAACTAATGAAAACATTGTTGGGGTAAAACCTAAAGGGAAAGACCTAGCACCAAATCCAATTTGCCATCTGATCTAACTTCTGGAGGCAGTCAAAATGAGCATTTGAATTCTTCCCTACCTTATTCCTGTGCTGAGATACAGGCTGCTCCAACCTGCTGTAAAATGCTTGATTTCGAGAGTGAGCGAAACTAATGAAAACATTGTTGGGGTAAAACCTAAAGGGAAAGACCTAGCACCAAATCCAATTTGCCATCTGATCTAACTTCTGGAGGCAGTCAAAATGATCCTTAGAATTCTTCCCTACCTTATTCCTGAGCTGAGATACAGGCTGCTCCAACCTGCTGTAAAATGCTTGATTTCGAGAGTGAGCGAAACTAATGAAAACATTGTTGGGGTAAAACCTAAAGGGAAAGACCTAGCACCAAATCCAATTTGCCATCTGATCTAACTTCTGGAGGCAGTCAAAATGAGCATTTGAATTCTTCCCTACCTTATTCCTGTGCTGAGATACAGGCTGCTCCAACCTGCTGTAAAATGCTTGATTTCGAGAGTGAGCGAAACTAATGAAAACATTGTTGGGGTAAAACCTAAAGGGAAAGACCTAGCACCAAATCCAATTTGCCATCTGATCTAACTTCTGGAGGCAGTCAAAATGAGCCTTAGAATTCTTCCCTACCTTATTCCTGTGCTGAGATACAGGCTGCTCCAACCTGCTGTAAAATGCTTGATTTCGAGAGTGAGCGAAACTAATGAAAACATTGTTGGGGTAAAACCTAAAGGGAAAGACCTAGCACCAAATCCAATTTGCCATCTGATCTAACTTCTGGAGGCAGTCAAAATGATCCTTAGAATTCTTCCCTACCTTATTCCTGTGCTGAGATACAGGCTGCTCCAACCTGCTGTAAAATGCTTGATTTCGAGAGTGAGCGAAACTAATGAAAACATTGTTGGGGTAAAACCTAAAGGGAAAGACCTAGCACCAAATCCAATTTGCCATCTGATCTAACTTCTGGAGGCAGTCAAAATGATCCTTAGAATTCTTCCCTACCTTATTCCTGTGCTGAGATACAGGCTGCTCCAACCTGCTGTAAAATGCTTGATTTCGAGAGTGAGCGAAACTAATGAAAACATTGTTGGGGTAAAACCTAAAGGGAAAGACCTAGCACCAAATCCAATTTGCCATCTGATCTAACTTCTGGAGGCAGTCAAAATGAGCCTTAGAATTCTTCCCTACCTTATTCCTGTGCTGAGATACAGGCTGCTCCAACCTGCTGTAAAATGCTTGATTTCGAGAGTGAGCGAAACTAATGAAAACATTGTTGGGGTAAAACCTAAAGGGAAAGACCTAGCACCAAATCCAATTTGCCATCTGATCTAACTTCTGGAGGCAGTCAAAATGAGCCTTAGAATTCTTCCCTACCTTATTCCTGTGCTGAGATACAGGCTGCTCCAACCTGCTGTAAAATGCTTGATTTCGAGAGTGAGCGAAACTAATGAAAACATTGTTGGGGTAAAACTTAAAGGGAAAGACCTAGCACCAAATCCAATTTGCCATCTGATCTAACTTCTGGAGGCAGTCAAAATGATCCTTAGAATTCTTCCCTACCTTATTCCTGTGCTGAGATACAGGCTGCTCCAACCTGCTGTAAAATGCTTGATTTCGAGAGTGAGCGAAACTAATGAAAACATTGTTGGGGTAAAACCTAAAGGGAAAGACCTAGCACCAAATCCAATTTGCCATCTGATCTAACTTCTGGAGGCAGTCAAAATGAGCCTTAGAATTCTTCCCTACCTTATTCCTGTGCTGAGATACAGGCTGCTCCAACCTGCTGTAAAATGCTTGATTTCGAGAGTGAGCGAAACTAATGAAAACATTGTTGGGGTAAAACTTAAAGGGAAAGACCTAGCACCAAATCCAATTTGCCATCTGATCTAACTTCTGGAGGCAGTCAAAATGAGCCTTAGAATTCTTCCCTACCTTATTCCTGTGCTGAGATACAGGCTGCTCCAACCTGCTGTAAAATGCTTGATTTCGAGAGTGAGCGAAACTAATGAAAACATTGTTGGGGTAAAACCTAAAGGGAAAGACCTAGCACCAAATCCAATTTGCCATCTGATCTAACTTCTGGAGGCAGTCAAAATGAGCCTTAGAATTCTTCCCTACCTTATTCCTGTGCTGAGATACAGGCTGCTCCAACCTGCTGTAAAATGCTTGATTTCGAGAGTGAGCGAAACTAATGAAAACATTGTTGGGGTAAAACCTAAAGGGAAAGACCTAGCACCAAATCCAATTTGCCATCTGATCTAACTTCTGGAGGCAGTCAAAATGAGCCTTAGAATTCTTCCCTACCTTATTCCTGTGCTGAGATACAGGCTGCTCCAACCTGCTGTAAAATGCTTGATTTCGAGAGTGAGCGAAACTAATGAAAACATTGTTGGGGTAAAACCTAAAGGGAAAGACCTAGCACCAAATCCAATTTGCCATCTGATCTAACTTCTGGAGGCAGTCAAAATGAGCCTTAGAATTCTTCCCTACCTTATTCCTGTGCTGAGATACAGGCTGCTCCAACCTGCTGTAAAATGCTTGATTTCGAGAGTGAGCGAAACTAATGAAAATATTGTTGGGGTAAAACCTAAAGGGAAAGACCTAGCACCAAATCCAATTTGCCATCTGATCTAACTTCTGGAGGCAGTCAAAATGAGCCTTAGAATTCTTCCCTACCTTATTCCTGTGCTGAGATACAGGCTGCTCCAACCTGCTGTAAAATGCTTGATTTCGAGAGTGAGCGAAACTAATGAAAACATTGTTGGGGTAAAACCTAAAGGGAAAAGACCTAGCACCAAATCCAATTTGCCATCTGATCTAACTTCTGGAGGCAGTCAAAATGAGCATTTGAATTCTTCCCTACCTTATTCCTGTGCTGAGATACAGGCTGCTCCAACCTGCTGTAAAATGCTTGATTTCGAGAGTGAGCGAAACTAATGAAAACATTGTTGGGGTAAAACCTAAAGGGAAAGACCTAGCACCAAATCCAATTTGCCATCTGATCTAACTTCTGGAGGCAGTCAAAATGAGCATTTGAATTCTTCCCTACCTTATTCCTGTGCTGAGATACAGGCTGCTCCAACCTGCTGTAAAATGCTTGATTTCGAGAGTGAGCGAAACTAATGAAAACATTGTTGGGGTAAAACCTAAAGGGAAAGACCTAGCACCAAATCCAATTTGCCATCTGATCTAACTTCTGGAGGCAGTCAAAATGAGCATTTGAATTCTTCCCTACCTTATTCCTGTGCTGAGATACAGGCTGCTCCAACCTGCTGTAAAATGCTTGATTTCGAGAGTGAGCGAAACTAATGAAAACATTGTTGGGGTAAAACCTAAAGGGAAAGACCTAGCACCAAATCCAATTTGCCATCTGATCTAACTTCTGGAGGCAGTCAAAATGATCGTTAGAATTCTTCCCTACCTTATTCCTGTGCTGAGATACAGGCTGCTCCAACCTGCTGTAAAATGCTTGATTTCGAGAGTGAGCGAAACTAATGAAAACATTGTTGGGGTAAAACCTAAAGGGAAAGACCTAGCACCAAATCCAATTTGCCATCTGATCTAACTTCTGGAGGCAGTCAAAATGATCCTTAGAATTCTTCCCTACCTTATTCCTGTGCTGAGATACAGGCTGCTCCAACCTGCTGTAAAATGCTTGATTTCGAGAGTGAGCGAAACTAATGAAAACATTGTTGGGGTAAAACCTAAAGGGAAAGACCTAGCACCAAATCCAATTTGCCATCTGATCTAACTTCTGGAGGCAGTCAAAATGAGCCTTAGAATTCTTCCCTACCTTATTCCTGTGCTGAGATACAGGCTGCTCCAACCTGCTGTAAAATGCTTGATTTCGAGAGTGAGCGAAACTAATGAAAACATTGTTGGGGTAAAACCTAAAGGGAAAGACCTAGCACCAAATCCAATTTGCCATCTGATCTAACTTCTGGAGGCAGTCAAAATGAGCCTTAGAATTCTTCCCTACCTTATTCCTGTGCTGAGATACAGGCTGCTCCAACCTGCTGTAAAATGCTTGATTTCGAGAGTGAGCGAAACTAATGAAAACATTGTTGGGGTAAAACCTAAAGGGAAAGACCTAGCACCAAATCCAATTTGCCATCTGATCTAACTTCTGGAGGCAGTCAAAATGATCCTTAGAATTCTTCCCTACCTTATTCCTGTGCTGAGATACAGGCTGCTCCAACCTGCTGTAAAATGCTTGATTTCGAGAGTGAGCGAAACTAATGAAAACATTGTTGGGGTAAAACCTAAAGGGAAAGACCTAGCACCAAATCCAATTTGCCATCTGATCTAACTTCTGGAGGCAGTCAAAATGAGCCTTAGAATTCTTCCCTACCTTATTCCTGTGCTGAGATACAGGCTGCTCCAACCTGCTGTAAAATGCTTGATTTCGAGAGTGAGCGAAACTAATGAAAACATTGTTGGGGTAAAACCTAAAGGGAAAGACCTAGCACCAAATCCAATTTGCCATCTGATCTAACTTCTGGAGGCAGTCAAAATGAGCCTTAGAATTCTTCCCTACCTTATTCCTGTGCTGAGATACAGGCTGCTCCAACCTGCTGTAAAATGCTTGATTTCGAGAGTGAGCGAAACTAATGAAAACATTGTTGGGGTAAAACCTAAAGGGAAAGACCTAGCACCAAATCCAATTTGCCATCTGATCTAACTTCTGGAGGCAGTCAAAATGAGCCTTAGAATTCTTCCCTACCTTATTCCTGTGCTGAGATACAGGCTGCTCCAACCTGCTGTAAAATGCTTGATTTCGAGAGTGAGCGAAACTAATGAAAACATTGTTGGGGTAAAACCTAAAGGGAAAGACCTAGCACCAAATCCAATTTGCCATCTGATCTAACTTCTGGAGGCAGTCAAAATGAGCCTTAGAATTCTTCCCTACCTTATTCCTGTGCTGAGATACAGGCTGCTCCAACCTGCTGTAAAATGCTTGATTTCGAGAGTGAGCGAAACTAATGAAAACATTGTTGGGGTAAAACCTAAAGGGAAAGACCTAGCACCAAATCCAATTTGCCATCTGATCTAACTTCTGGAGGCAGTCAAAATGATCCTTAGAATTCTTCCCTACCTTATTCCTGTGCTGAGATACAGGCTGCTCCAACCTGCTGTAAAATGCTTGATTTCGAGAGTGAGCGAAACTAATGAAAACATTGTTGGGGTAAAACCTAAAGGGAAAGACCTAGCACCAAATCCAATTTGCCATCTGATCTAACTTCTGGAGGCAGTCAAAATGAGCCTTTGAATTCTTCCCTACCTTATTCCTGTGCTGAGATACAGGCTGCTCCAACCTGCTGTAAAATGCTTGATTTCGAGAGTGAGCGAAACTAATGAAAACATTGTTGGGGTAAAACCTAAAGGGAAAGACCTAGCACCAAATCCAATTTGCCATCTGATCTAACTTCTGGAGGCAGTCAAAATGATCCTTTGAATTCTTCCCTACCTTATTCCTGTGCTGAGATACAGGCTGCTCCAACCTGCTGTAAAATGCTTGATTTCGAGAGTGAGCGAAACTAATGAAAACATTGTTGGGGTAAAACCTAAAGGGAAAGACCTAGCACCAAATCCAATTTGCCATCTGATCTAACTTCTGGAGGCAGTCAAAATGAGCCTTAGAATTCTTCCCTACCTTATTCCTGTGCTGAGATACAGGCTGCTCCAACCTGCTGAAAAATGCTTGATTTCGAGAGTGAGCGAAACTAATGAAAACATTGTTGGGGTAAAACCTAAAGGGAAAGACCTAGCACCAAATCCAATTTGCCATCTGATCTAACTTCTGGAGGCAGTCAAAATGAGCATTTGAATTCTTCCCTACCTTATTCCTGTGCTGAGATACAGGCTGCTCCAACCTGCTGTAAAATGCTTGATTTCGAGAGTGAGCGAAACTAATGAAAACATTGTTGGGGTAAAACCTAAAGGGAAAGACCTAGCACCAAATCCAATTTGCCATCTGATCTAACTTCTGGAGGCAGTCAAAATGAGCCTTAGAATTCTTCCCTACCTTATTCCTGTGCTGAGATACAGGCTGCTCCAACCTGCTGTAAAATGCTTGATTTCGAGAGTGAGCGAAACTAATGAAAACATTGTTGGGGTAAAACCTAAAGGGAAAGACCTAGCACCAAATCCAATTTGCCATCTGATCTAACTTCTGGAGGCAGTCAAAATGATCCTTAGAATTCTTCCCTACCTTATTCCTGTGCTGAGATACAGGCTGCTCCAACCTGCTGTAAAATGCTTGATTTCGAGAGTGAGCGAAACTAATGAAAACATTGTTGGGGTAAAACCTAAAGGGAAAGACCTAGCACCAAATCCAATTTGCCATCTGATCTAACTTCTGGAGGCAGTCAAAATGAGCCTTAGAATTCTTCCCTACCTTATTCCTGTGCTGAGATACAGGCTGCTCCAACCTGCTGTAAAATGCTTGATTTCGAGAGTGAGCGAAACTAATGAAAACATTGTTGGGGTAAAACCTAAAGGGAAAGACCTAGCACCAAATCCAATTTGCCATCTGATCTAACTTCTGGAGGCAGTCAAAATGAGCCTTAGAATTCTTCCCTACCTTATTCCTGTGCTGAGATACAGGCTGCTCCAACCTGCTGTAAAATGCTTGATTTCGAGAGTGAGCGAAACTAATGAAAACATTGTTGGGGTAAAACCTAAAGGGAAAGACCTAGCACCAAATCCAATTTGCCATCTGATCTAACTTCTGGAGGCAGTCAAAATGAGCCTTAGAATTCTTCCCTACCTTATTCCTGTGCTGAGATACAGGCTGCTCCAACCTGCTGTAAAATGCTTGATTTCGAGAGTGAGCGAAACTAATGAAAACATTGTTGGGGTAAAACCTAAAGGGAAAGACCTAGCACCAAATCCAATTTGCCATCTGATCTAACTTCTGGAGGCAGTCAAAATGAGCCTTAGAATTCTTCCCTACCTTATTCCTGTGCTGAGATACAGGCTGCTCCAACCTGCTGTAAAATGCTTGATTTCGAGAGTGAGCGAAACTAATGAAAACATTGTTGGGGTAAAACCTAAAGGGAAAGACCTAGCACCAAATCCAATTTGCCATCTGATCTAACTTCTGGAGGCAGTCAAAATGATCCTTAGAATTCTTCCCTACCTTATTCCTGTGCTGAGATACAGGCTGCTCCAACCTGCTGTAAAATGCTTGATTTCGAGAGTGAGCGAAACTAATGAAAACATTGTTGGGGTAAAACCTAAAGGGAAAGACCTAGCACCAAATCCAATTTGCCATCTGATCTAACTTCTGGAGGCAGTCAAAATGAGCCTTTGAATTCTTCCCTACCTTATTCCTGTGCTGAGATACAGGCTGCTCCAACCTGCTGTAAAATGCTTGATTTCGAGAGTGAGCGAAACTAATGAAAACATTGTTGGGGTAAAACCTAAAGGGAAAGACCTAGCACCAAATCCAATTTGCCATCTGATCTAACTTCTGGAGGCAGTCAAAATGATCCTTTGAATTCTTCCCTACCTTATTCCTGTGCTGAGATACAGGCTGCTCCAACCTGCTGTAAAATGCTTGATTTCGAGAGTGAGCGAAACTAATGAAAACATTGTTGGGGTAAAACCTAAAGGGAAAGACCTAGCACCAAATCCAATTTGCCATCTGATCTAACTTCTGGAGGCAGTCAAAATGAGCCTTAGAATTCTTCCCTACCTTATTCCTGTGCTGAGATACAGGCTGCTCCAACCTGCTGAAAAATGCTTGATTTCGAGAGTGAGCGAAACTAATGAAAACATTGTTGGGGTAAAACCTAAAGGGAAAGACCTAGCACCAAATCCAATTTGCCATCTGATCTAACTTCTGGAGGCAGTCAAAATGAGCATTTGAATTCTTCCCTACCTTATTCCTGTGCTGAGATACAGGCTGCTCCAACCTGCTGTAAAATGCTTGATTTCGAGAGTGAGCGAAACTAATGAAAACATTGTTGGGGTAAAACCTAAAGGGAAAGACCTAGCACCAAATCCAATTTGCCATCTGATCTAACTTCTGGAGGCAGTCAAAATGAGCCTTAGAATTCTTCCCTACCTTATTCCTGTGCTGAGATACAGGCTGCTCCAACCTGCTGTAAAATGCTTGATTTCGAGAGTGAGCGAAACTAATGAAAACATTGTTGGGGTAAAACCTAAAGGGAAAGACCTAGCACCAAATCCAATTTGCCATCTGATCTAACTTCTGGAGGCAGTCAAAATGAGCCTTAGAATTCTTCCCTACCTTATTCCTGTGCTGAGATACAGGCTGCTCCAACCTGCTGTAAAATGCTTGATTTCGAGAGTGAGCGAAACTAATGAAAACATTGTTGGGGTAAAACCTAAAGGGAAAGACCTAGCACCAAATCCAATTTGCCATCTGATCTAACTTCTGGAGGCAGTCAAAATGATCCTTAGAATTCTTCCCTACCTTATTCCTGTGCTGAGATACAGGCTGCTCCAACCTGCTGTAAAATGCTTGATTTCGAGAGTGAGCGAAACTAATGAAAACATTGTTGGGGTAAAACCTAAAGGGAAAGACCTAGCACCAAATCCAATTTGCCATCTGATCTAACTTCTGGAGGCAGTCAAAATGATCCTTAGAATTCTTCCCTACCTTATTCCTGTGCTGAGATACAGGCTGGTCCAACCTTCTGTAAAATGCTTGATTTCGAGAGTGAGCGAAACTAATGAAAACATTGTTGGGGTAAGACCTAAAGGGAAAGACCTAGCACCAAATCCAATTTGCCATCTGATCTAACTTCTGGAGGCAGTCAAAATGAGCATTTGAATTCTTCCCTACCTTATTCCTGTGCTGAGATACAGGCTGCTCCAACCTGCTGTAAAATGCTTGATTTCGAGAGTGAGCGAAACTAATGAAAACATTGTTGGGGTAAAACCTAAAGGGAAAGACCTAGCACCAAATCCAATTTGCCATCTGATCTAACTTCTGGAGGCAGTCAAAATGAGCCTTAGAATTCTTCCCTACCTTATTCCTGTGCTGAGATACAGGCTGCTCCAACCTGCTGTAAAATGCTTGATTTCGAGAGTGAGCGAAACTAATGAAAACATTGTTGGGGTAAAACCTAAAGGGAAAGACCTAGCACCAAATCCAATTTGCCATCTGATCTAACTTCTGGAGGCAGTCAAAATGAGCATTTGAATTCTTCCCTACCTTATTCCTGTGCTGAGATACAGGCTGCTCCAACCTGCTGTAAAATGCTTGATTTCGAGAGTGAGCGAAACTAATGAAAACATTGTTGGGGTAAAACCTAAAGGGAAAGACCTAGCACCAAATCCAATTTGCCATCTGATCTAACTTCTGGAGGCACTCAAAATGAGCCTTAGAATTCTTCCCTACCTTATTCCTGTGCTGAGATACAGGCTCTGCTCCAACCTGCTGTAAAATGCTTGATTTCGAGAGTGAGCGAAACTAATGAAAACATTGTTGGGGTAAAACCTAAAGGGAAAGACCTAGCACCAAATCCAATTTGCCATCTGATCTAACTTCTGGAGGCAGTCAAAATGATCCTTAGAATTCTTCCCTACCTTATTCCTGTGCTGAGATACAGGCTGCTCCAACCTGCTGTAAAATGCTTGATTTCGAGAGTGAGCGAAACTAATGAAAACATTGTTGGGGTAAAACCTAAAGGGAAAGACCTAGCACCAAATCTAATTTGCCATCTGATCTAACTTCTGGAGGCAGTCAAAATGAGCCTTAGAATTCTTCCCTACCTTATTCCTGTGCTGAGATACAGGCTGCTCCAACCTGCTGTAAAATGCTTGATTTCGAGAGTGAGCGAAACTAATGAAAACATTGTTGGGGTAAAACCTAAAGGGAAAGACCTAGCACCAAATCCAATTTGCCATCTGATCTAACTTCTGGAGGCAGTCAAAATGAGCCTTAGAATTCTTCCCTACCTTATTCCTGTGCTGAGATACAGGCTGCTCCAACCTGCTGTAAAATGCTTGATTTCGAGAGTGAGCGAAACTAATGAAAACATTGTTGGGGTAAAACCTAAAGGGAAAGACCTAACACCAAATCCAATTTGCCATCTGATCTAACTTCTGGAGGCAGTCAAAATGATCCTTAGAATTCTTCCCTACCTTATTCCTGTGCTGAGATACAGGCTGCTCCAACCTGCTGTAAAATGCTTGATTTCGAGAGTGAGCGAAACTAATGAAAACATTGTTGGGGTAAAAACCTAAAGGGAAAGACCTAGCACCAAATCCAATTTGCCATCTGATCTAACTTCTGGAGGCACTCAAAATGAGCCTTAGAATTCTTCCCTACCTTATTCCTGTGCTGAGATACAGGCTGCTCCAACCTGCTGTAAAATGCTTGATTTCGAGAGTGAGCGAAACTAATGAAAACATTGTTGGGGTAAAACCTAAAGGGAAAGACCTAGCACCAAATCCAATTTGCCATCTGATCTAACTTCTGGAGGCAGTCAAAATGATCCTTAGAATTCTTCCCTACCTTATTCCTGTGCTGAGATACAGGCTGCTCCAACCTGCTGTAAAATGCTTGATTTCGAGAGTGAGCGAAACTAATGAAAACATTGTTGGGGTAAAACCTAAAGGGAAAGACCTAGCACCAAATCCAATTTGCCATCTGATCTAACTTCTGGAGGCAGTCAAAATGAGCATTTGAATTCTTCCCTACCTTATTCCTGTGCTGAGATACAGGCTGCTCCAACCTGCTGTAAAATGCTTGATTTCGAGAGTGAGCGAAACTAATGAAAATATTGTTGGGGTAAAACCTAAAGGGAAAGACCTAGCACCAAATCCAATTTGCCATCTGATCTAACTTCTGGAGGCAGTCAAAATGATCCTTAGAATTCTTCCCTACCTTATTCCTGTGCTGAGATACAGGCTGCTCCAACCTGCTGTAAAATGCTTGATTTCGAGAGTGAGCGAAACTAATGAAAACATTGTTGGGGTAAAACTTAAAGGGAAAGACCTAGCACCAAATCCAATTTGCCATCTGATCTAACTTCTGGAGGCAGTCAAAATGAGCCTTAGAATTCTTCCCTACCTTATTCCTGTGCTGAGATACAGGCTGCTCCAACCTGCTGTAAAATGCTTGATTTCGAGAGTGAGCGAAACTAATGAAAACATTGTTGGGGTAAAACCTAAAGGGAAAGACCTAGCACCAAATCCAATTTGCCATCTGATCTAACTTCTGGAGGCAGTCAAAATGAGCCTTAGAATTCTTCCCTACCTTATTCCTGTGCTGAGATACAGGCTGCTCCAACCTGCTGTAAAATGCTTGATTTCGAGAGTGAGCGAAACTAATGAAAACATTGTTGGGGTAAAACCTAAAGGGAAAGACCTAGCACCAAATCCAATTTGCCATCTGATCTAACTTCTGGAGGCAGTCAAAATGAGCCTTAGAATTCTTCCCTACCTTATTCCTGTGCTGAGATACAGGCTGCTCCAACCTGCTGTAAAATGCTTGATTTCGAGAGTGAGCGAAACTAATGAAAACATTGTTGGGGTAAAACCTAAAGGGAAAGACCTAGCACCAAATCTAATTTGCCATCTGATCTAACTTCTGGAGGCAGTCAAAATGAGCCTTAGAATTCTTCCCTACCTTATTCCTGTGCTGAGATACAGGCTGCTCCAACCTGCTGTAAAATGCTTGATTTCGAGAGTGAGCGAAACTAATGAAAACATTGTTGGGGTAAAACCTAAAGGGAAAGACCTAGCACCAAATCCAATTTGCCATCTGATCTAACTTCTGGAGGCAGTCAAAATGAGCCTTAGAATTCTTCCCTACCTTATTCCTGTGCTGAGATACAGGCTGCTCCAACCTGCTGTAAAATGCTTGATTTCGAGAGTGAGCGAAACTAATGAAAACATTGTTGGGGTAAAACCTAAAGGGAAAGACCTAGCACCAAATCCAATTTGCCATCTGATCTAACTTCTGGAGGCAGTCAAAATGAGCCTTAGAATTCTTCCCTACCTTATTCCTGTGCTGAGATACAGGCTGCTCCAACCTGCTGTAAAATGCTTGATTTCGAGAGTGAGCGAAACTAATGAAAACATTGTTGGGGTAAAACCTAAAGGGAAAGACCTAGCACCAAATCCAATTTGCCATCTGATCTAACTTCTGGAGGCACTCAAAATGAGCCTTAGAATTCTTCCCTACCTTATTCCTGTGCTGAGATACAGGCTGCTCCAACCTGCTGTAAAATGCTTGATTTCGAGAGTGAGCGAAACTAATGAAAACATTGTTGGGGTAAAACCTAAAGGGAAAGACCTAGCACCAAATCCAATTTGCCATCTGATCTAACTTCTGGAGGCAGTCAAAATGATCCTTAGAATTCTTCCCTACCTTATTCCTGTGCTGAGATACAGGCTGCTCCAACCTGCTGTAAAATGCTTGATTTCGAGAGTGAGCGAAACTAATGAAAACATTGTTGGGGTAAAACCTAAAGGGAAAGACCTAGCACCAAATCCAATTTGCCATCTGATCTAACTTCTGGAGGCAGTCAAAATGAGCATTTGAATTCTTCCCTACCTTATTCCTGTGCTGAGATACAGGCTGCTCCAACCTGCTGTAAAATGCTTGATTTCGAGAGTGAGCGAAACTAATGAAAACATTGTTGGGGTAAAACCTAAAGGGAAAGACCTAGCACCAAATCCAATTTGCCATCTGATCTAACTTCTGGAGGCAGTCAAAATGAGCCTTAGAATTCTTCCCTACCTTATTCCTGTGCTGAGATACAGGCTGCTCCAACCTGCTGTAAAATGCTTGATTTCGAGAGTGAGCGAAACTAATGAAAACATTGTTGGGGTAAAACCTAAAGGGAAAGACCTAGCACCAAATCCAATTTGCCATCTGATCTAACTTCTGGAGGCAGTCAAAATGATCCTTAGAATTCTTCCCTACCTTATTCCTGTGCTGAGATACAGGCTGCTCCAACCTGCTGTAAAATGCTTGATTTCGAGAGTGAGCGAAACTAATGAAAACATTGTTGGGGTAAAACCTAAAGGGAAAGACCTAGCACCAAATCTAATTTGCCATCTGATCTAACTTCTGGAGGCAGTCAAAATGAGCCTTAGAATTCTTCCCTACCTTATTCCTGTGCTGAGATACAGGCTGCTCCAACCTGCTGTAAAATGCTTGATTTCGAGAGTGAGCGAAACTAATGAAAACATTGTTGGGGTAAAACCTAAAGGGAAAGACCTAGCACCAAATCCAATTTGCCATCTGATCTAACTTCTGGAGGCAGTCAAAATGAGCCTTAGAATTCTTCCCTACCTTATTCCTGTGCTGAGATACAGGCTGCTCCAACCTGCTGTAAAATGCTTGATTTCGAGAGTGAGCGAAACTAATGAAAACATTGTTGGGGTAAAACCTAAAGGGAAAGACCTAGCACCAAATCCAATTTGCCATCTGATCTAACTTCTGGAGGCAGTCAAAATGAGCCTTAGAATTCTTCCCTACCTTATTCCTGTGCTGAGATACAGGCTGCTCCAACCTGCTGTAAAATGCTTGATTTCGAGAGTGAGCGAAACTAATGAAAACATTGTTGGGGTAAAACCTAAAGGGAAAGACCTAGCACCAAATCCAATTTGCCATCTGATCTAACTTCTGGAGGCACTCAAAATGAGCCTTAGAATTCTTCCCTACCTTATTCCTGTGCTGAGATACAGGCTGCTCCAACCTGCTGTAAAATGCTTGATTTCGAGAGTGAGCGAAACTAATGAAAACATTGTTGGGGTAAAACCTAAAGGGAAAGACCTAGCACCAAATCCAATTTGCCATCTGATCTAACTTCTGGAGGCAGTCAAAATGATCCTTAGAATTCTTCCCTACCTTATTCCTGTGCTGAGATACAGGCTGCTCCAACCTGCTGTAAAATGCTTGATTTCGAGAGTGAGCGAAACTAATGAAAACATTGTTGGGGTAAAACCTAAAGGGAAAGACCTAGCACCAAATCCAATTTGCCATCTGATCTAACTTCTGGAGGCAGTCAAAATGAGCATTTGAATTCTTCCCTACCTTATTCCTGTGCTGAGATACAGGCTGCTCCAACCTGCTGTAAAATGCTTGATTTCGAGAGTGAGCGAAACTAATGAAAATATTGTTGGGGTAAAACCTAAAGGGAAAGACCTAGCACCAAATCCAATTTGCCATCTGATCTAACTTCTGGAGGCAGTCAAAATGATCCTTAGAATTCTTCCCTACCTTATTCCTGTGCTGAGATACAGGCTGCTCCAACCTGCTGTAAAATGCTTGATTTCGAGAGTGAGCGAAACTAATGAAAACATTGTTGGGGTAAAACCTAAAGGGGAAAGACCTAGCACCAAATCCAATTTGCCATCTGATCTAACTTCTGGAGGCAGTCAAAATGAGCCTTTGAATTCTTCCCTACCTTATTCCTGTGCTGAGATACAGGCTGCTCCAACCTGCTGTAAAATGCTTGATTTCGAGAGTGAGCGAAACTAATGAAAACATTGTTGGGGTAAAACCTAAAGGGAAAGACGAAACACCAAATCCAATTTGCCATCTGATCTAACTTCTGGAGGCAGTCAAAATGAGCCTTAGAATTCTTCCCTACCTTATTCCTGTGCTGAGATACAGGCTGCTCCAACCTGCTGAAAAATGCTTGATTTCGAGAGTGAGCGAAACTAATGAAAACATTGTTGGGGTAAAACCTAAAGGGAAAGACCTAGCACCAAATCCAATTTGCCATCTGATCTAACTTCTGGAGGCAGTCAAAATGAGCATTTGAATTCTTCCCTACCTTATTCCTGTGCTGAGATACAGGCTGCTCCAACCTGCTGTAAAATGCTTGATTTCGAGAGTGAGCGAAACTAATGAAAACATTGTTGGGGTAAAACCTAAAGGGAAAGACCTAGCACCAAATCCAATTTGCCATCTGATCTAACTTCTGGAGGCAGTCAAAATGAGCCTTAGAATTCTTCCCTACCTTATTCCTGTGCTGAGATACAGGCTGCTCCAACCTGCTGTAAAATGCTTGATTTCGAGAGGTGAGCGAAACTAATGAAAACATTGTTGGGGTAAAACCTAAAGGGAAAGACCTAGCACCAAATCCAATTTGCCATCTGATCTAACTTCTGGAGGCAGTCAAAATGAGCCTTAGAATTCTTCCCTACCTTATTCCTGTGCTGAGATACAGGCTGCTCCAACCTGCTGTAAAATGCTTGATTTCGAGAGTGAGCGAAACTAATGAAAACATTGTTGGGGTAAAACCTAAAGGGAAAGACCTAGCACCAAATCCAATTTGCCATCTGATCTAACTTCTGGAGGCAGTCAAAATGATCCTTAGAATTCTTCCCTACCTTATTCCTGTGCTGAGATACAGGCTGCTCCAACCTGCTGTAAAATGCTTGATTTCGAGAGTGAGCGAAACTAATGAAAATATTGTTGGGGGTAAAACCTAAAGGGAAAGACCTAGCACCAAATCCAATTTGCCATCTGATCTAACTTCTGGAGGCAGTCAAAATGATCCTTAGAATTCTTCCCTACCTTATTCCTGTGCTGAGATACAGGCTGCTCCAACCTGCTGTAAAATGCTTGATTTTGAGAGTGAGCGAAACTAATGAAAACATTGTTGGGGTAAAACCTAAAGGGAAAGACCTAGCACCAAATCCAATTTGCCATCTGATCTAACTTCTGGAGGCAGTCAAAATGAGCATTTGAATTCTTCCCTACCTTATTCCTGTGCTGAGATACAGGCTGCTCCAACCTGCTGTAAAATGCTTGATTTCGAGAGTGAGCGAAACTAATGAAAACATTGTTGGGGGTAAAACCTAAAGGGAAAGACCTAGCACCAAATCCAATTTGCCATCTGATCTAACTTCTGGAGGCAGTCAAAATGATCCTTAGAATTCTTCCCTACCTTATTCCTGTGCTGAGATACAGGCTGCTCCAACCTGCTGTAAAATGCTTGATTTCGAGAGTGAGCGAAACTAATGAAAACATTGTTGGGGTAAAACCTAAAGGGAAAGACCTAGCACCAAATCCAATTTGCCATCTGATCTAACTTCTGGAGGCAGTCAAAATGAGCATTTGAATTCTTCCCTACCTTATTCCTGTGCTGAGATACAGGCTGCTCCAACCTGCTGTAAAATGCTTGATTTCGAGAGTGAGCGAAACTAATGAAAACATTGTTGGGGTAAAACCTAAAGGGAAAGACCTAGCACCAAATCCAATTTGCCATCTGATCTAACTTCTGGAGGCAGTCAAAATGATCCTTAGAATTCTTCCCCTACCTTATTCCTGTGCTGAGATACAGGCTGCTCCAACCTGCTGTAAAATGCTTGATTTCGAGAGTGAGCGAAACTAATGAAAACATTGTTGGGGTAAAACCTAAAGGGAAAGACCTAGCACCAAATCCAATTTGCCATCTGATCTAACTTCTGGAGGTAGTCAAAATGATCCTTAGAATTCTTCCCTACCTTATTCCTGTGCTGAGATACAGGCTGCTCCAACCTGCTGTAAAATGCTTGATTTCGAGAGTGAGCGAAACTAATGAAAACATTGTTGGGGTAAAACCTAAAGGGAAAGACCTAGCACCAAATCCAATTTGCCATCTGATCTAACTTCTGGAGGCAGTCAAAATGATCCTTAGAATTCTTCCCTACCTTATTCCTGTGCTGAGATACAGGCTGCTCCAACCTGCTGTAAAATGCTTGATTTCGAGAGTGAGCGAAACTAATGAAAACATTGTTGGGGTAAAACCTAAAGGGAAAGACCTAGCACCAAATCCAATTTGCCATCTGATCTAACTTCTGGAGGCAGTCAAAATGAGCCTTAGAATTCTTCCCTACCTTATTCCTGTGCTGAGATACAGGCTGCTCCAACCTGCTGTAAAATGCTTGATTTCGAGAGTGAGCGAAACTAATGAAAACATTGTTGGGGTAAAACCTAAAGGGAAAGACCTAGCACCAAATCCAATTTGCCATCTGATCTAACTTCTGGAGGCAGTCAAAATGAGCCTTAGAATTCTTCCCTACCTTATTCCTGTGCTGAGATACAGGCTGCTCCAACCTGCTGTAAAATGCTTGATTTCGAGAGTGAGCGAAACTAATGAAAATATTGTTGGGGTAAAACCTAAAGGGAAAGACCTAGCACCAAATCCAATTTGCCATCTGATCTAACTTCTGGAGGCAGTCAAAATGATCCTTAGAATTCTTCCCTACCTTATTCCTGTGCTGAGATACAGGCTGCTCCAACCTGCTGTAAAATGCTTGATTTCGAGAGTGAGCGAAACTAATGAAAACATTGTTGGGGTAAAACCTAAAGGGAAAGACCTAGCACCAAATCCAATTTGCCATCTGATCTAACTTCTGGAGGCAGTCAAAATGAGCCTTTGAATTCTTCCCTACCTTATTCCTGTGCTGAGATACAGGCTGCTCCAACCTGCTGTAAAATGCTTGATTTCGAGAGTGAGCGAAACTAATGAAAACATTGTTGGGGTAAAACCTAAAGGGAAAGACCTAGCACCAAATCCAATTTGCCATCTGATCTAACTTCTGGAGGCAGTCAAAATGAGCCTTAGAATTCTTCCCTACCTTATTCCTGTGCTGAGATACAGGCTGCTCCAACCTGCTGTAAAATGCTTGATTTCGAGAGTGAGCGAAACTAATGAAAACATTGTTGGGGTAAAACCTAAAGGGAAAGACCTAGCACCAAATCCAATTTGCCATCTGATCTAACTTCTGGAGGCAGTCAAAATGATCCTTAGAATTCTTACCTTATTCCTGTGCTGAGATACAGGCTGCTCCAACATGCTGTAAAATGCTTGATTTCGAGAGTGAGCGAAACTAATGAAAACATTGTTGGGGTAAAACCTAAAGGGAAAGGCCTAGCACCAAATCCAATTTGCCATCTGATCTAACTTCTGGAGGCAGTCAAAATGATCCTTAGAATTCTTCCCTACCTTATTCCTGTGCTGAGATACAGGCTGCTCCAACCTGCTGTAAAATGCTTGATTTCGAGAGTGAGCGAAACTAATGAAAACATTGTTGGGGTAAAACCTAAAGGGAAAGACCTAGCACCAAATCCAATTTGCCATCTGATCTAACTTCTGGAGGCAGTCAAAATGAGCCTTAGAATTCTTCCCCTACCTTATTCCTGTGCTGAGATACAGGCTGCTCCAACCTGCTGTAAAATGCTTGATTTCGAGAGTGAGCGAAACTAATGAAAACATTGTTGGGGTAAAACCTAAAGGGAAAGACCTAGCACCAAATCCAATTTGCCATCTGATCTAACTTCTGGAGGCAGTCAAAATGATCCTTAGAATTCTTCCCTACCTTATTCCTGTGCTGAGATACAGGCTGCTCCAACCTGCTGTAAAATGCTTGATTTCGAGAGTGAGCGAAACTAATGAAAACATTGTTGGGGTAAAACCTAAAGGGAAAGACCTAGCACCAAATCCAATTTGCCATCTGATCTAACTTCTGGAGGCAGTCAAAATGAGCCTTAGAATTCTTCCCTACCTTATTCCTGTGCTGAGATACAGGCTGCTCCAACCTGCTGTAAAATGCTTGATTTCGAGAGTGAGCGAAACTAGTGAAAACATTGTTGGGGTAAAACCTAAAGGGAAAGACCTAGCACCAAATCCAATTTGCCATCTGATCTAACTTCTGGAGGCAGTCAAAATGAGCCTTAGAATTCTTCCCTACCTTATTCCTGTGCTGAGATACAGGCTGCTCCAACCTGCTGTAAAATGCTTGATTTCGAGAGTGAGCGAAACTAATGAAAACATTGTTGGGGTAAAACCTAAAGGGAAAGACCTAGCACCAAATCCAATTTGCCATCTGATCTAACTTCTGGAGGGAGTCAAAATGAGCATTTGAATTCTTCCCTACCTTATTCCTGTGCTGAGATACAGGCTGCTCCAACCTGCTGTAAAATGCTTGATTTCGAGAGTGAGCGAAACTAATGAAAACATTGTTGGGGTAAAACCTAAAGGGAAAGACCTAGCACCAAATCCAATTTGCCATCTGATCTAACTTCTGGAGGCAGTCAAAATGAGCCTTAGAATTCTTCCCTACCTTATTCCTGTGCTGAGATACAGGCTGCTCCAACCTGCTGTAAAATGCTTGATTTCGAGAGTGAGCGAAACTAATGAAAACATTGTTGGGGTAAAACCTAAAGGGAAAGACCTAGCACCAAATCCAATTTGCCATCTGATCTAACTTCTGGAGGCAGTCAAAATGAGCCTTAGAATTCTTCCCTACCTTATTCCTGTGCTGAGATACAGGCTGCTCCAACCTGCTGTAAAATGCTTGATTTCGAGAGTGAGCGAAACTAATGAAAACATTGTTGGGGTAAAACCTAAAGGGAAAGACCTAGCACCAAATCCAATTTGCCATCTGATCTAACTTCTGGAGGCAGTCAAAATGATCCTTAGAATTCTTCCCTACCTTATTCCTGTGCTGAGATACAGGCTGCTCCAACATGCTGTAAAATGCTTGATTTCGAGAGTGGAGCGAAACTAATGAAAACATTGTTGGGGTAAAACCTAAAGGGAAAGGCCTAGCACCAAATCCAATTTGCCATCTGATCTAACTTCTGGAGGCAGTCAAAATGATCCTTAGAATTCTTCCCTACCTTATTCCTGTGCTGAGATACAGGCTGCTCCAACCTGCTGTAAAATGCTTGATTTCGAGAGTGAGCGAAACTAATGAAAACATTGTTGGGGTAAAACCTAAAGGGAAAGACCTAGCACCAAATCCAATTTGCCATCTGATCTAACTTCTGGAGGCAGTCAAAATGATCCTTAGAATTCTTCCCTACCTTATTCCTGTGCTGAGATACAGGCTGCTCCAACCTGCTGTAAAATGCTTGATTTCGAGAGGTGAGCGAAACTAATGAAAACATTGTTGGGGTAAAACCTAAAGGGAAAGACCTAGCACCAAATCCAATTTGCCATCTGATCTAACTTCTGGAGGCAGTCAAAATGATCCTTAGAATTCTTCCCTACCTTATTCCCTGTGCTGAGATACAGGCTGCTCCAACCTGCTGTAAAATGCTTGATTTCGAGAGTGAGCGAAACTAATGAAAACATTGTTGGGGTAAAACCTAAAGGGAAAGACCTAGCACCAAATCCAATTTGCCATCTAATCTAACTTCTGGAGGCAGTCAAAATGATCCTTAGAATTCTTCCCTACCTTATTCCTGTGCTGAGATACAGGCTGCTCCAACCTGCTGTAAAATGCTTGATTTCGAGAGTGAGCGAAACTAATGAAAACATTGTTGGGGTAAAACCTAAAGGGAAAGACCTAGCACCAAATCCAATTTGCCATCTGATCTAACTTCTGGAGGGAGTCAAAATGAGCATTTGAATTCTTCCCTACCTTATTCCTGTGCTGAGATACAGGCTGCTCCAACCTGCTGTAAAATGCTTGATTTCGAGAGTGAGCGAAACTAATGAAAACATTGTTGGGGTAAAACCTAAAGGGGAAAGACCTAGCACCAAATCCAATTTGCCATCTGATCTAACTTCTGGAGGCAGTCAAAATGAGCCTTAGAATTCTTCCCTACCTTATTCCTGTGCTGAGATACAGGCTGCTCCAACCTGCTGTAAAATGCTTGATTTCGAGAGTGAGCGAAACTAATGAAAACATTGTTGGGGTAAAAACCTAAAGGGAAAGACCTAGCACCAAATCCAATTTGCCATCTGATCTAACTTCTGGAGGCAGTCAAAATGATCCTTAGAATTCTTCCCTACCTTATTCCTGTGCTGAGATACAGGCTGCTCCAACCTGCTGTAAAATGCTTGATTTCGAGAGTGAGCGAAACTAATGAAAACATTGTTGGGGTAAAACCTAAAGGGAAAGACCTAGCACCAAATCCAATTTGCCATCTGATCTAACTTCTGGAGGCAGTCAAAATGAGCCTTAGAATTCTTCCCTACCTTATTCCTGTGCTGAGATACAGGCTGCTCCAACCTGCTGTAAAATGCTTGATTTCGAGAGTGAGCGAAACTAATGAAAACATTGTTGGGGTAAAACCTAAAGGGAAAGACCTAGCACCAAATCCAATTTGCCATCTGATCTAACTTCTGGAGGCAGTCAAAATGAGCCTTAGAATTCTTCCCTACCTTATTCCTGTGCTGAGATACAGGCTGCTCCAACCTGCTGTAAAAATGCTTGATTTTCGAGAGTGAGCGAAACTAATGAAAACATTGTTGGGGTAAAACCTAAAGGGAAAGACCTAGCACCAAATCCAATTTGCCATCTGATCTAACTTCTGGAGGCAGTCAAAATGAGCCTTAGAATTCTTCCCTACCTTATTCCTGTGCTGAGATACAGGCTGCTCCAACCTGCTGTAAAATGCTTGATTTCGAGAGTGAGCGAAACTAGTGAAAACATTGTTGGGGTAAAACCTAAAGGGAAAGACCTAGCACCAAATCCAATTTGCCATCTGATCTAACTTCTGGAGGCAGTCAAAATGAGCCTTAGAATTCTTCCCTACCTTATTCCTGTGCTGAGATACAGGCTGCTCCAACCTGCTGTAAAATGCTTGATTTCGAGAGTGAGCGAAACTAATGAAAACATTGTTGGGGTAAAACCTAAAGGGAAAGACCTAGCACCAAATCCAATTTGCCATCTGATCTAACTTCTGGAGGGAGTCAAAATGAGCATTTGAATTCTTCCCTACCTTATTCCTGTGCTGAGATACAGGCTGCTCCAACCTGCTGTAAAATGCTTGATTTCGAGAGTGAGCGAAACTAATGAAAACATTGTTGGGGTAAAACCTAAAGGGAAAGACCTAGCACCAAATCCAATTTGCCATCTGATCTAACTTCTGGAGGCAGTCAAAATGAGCCTTAGAATTCTTCCCTACCTTATTCCTGTGCTGAGATACAGGCTGCTCCAACCTGCTGTAAAATGCTTGATTTCGAGAGTGAGCGAAACTAATGAAAACATTGTTGGGGTAAAACCTAAAGGGAAAGACCTAGCACCAAATCCAATTTGCCATCTGATCTAACTTCTGGAGGCAGTCAAAATGAGCCTTAGAATTCTTCCCTACCTTATTCCTGTGCTGAGATACAGGCTGCTCCAACCTGCTGTAAAATGCTTGATTTCGAGAGTGAGCGAAACTAATGAAAACATTGTTGGGGTAAAACCTAAAGGGAAAGACCTAGCACAAATCCAATTTGCCATCTGATCTAACTTCTGGAGGCAGTCAAAATGAGCCTTAGAATTCTTCCCTACCTTATTCCTGTGCTGAGATACAGGCTGCTCCAACCTGCTGTAAAATGCTTGATTTCGAGAGTGAGCGAAACTAATGAAAACATTGTTGGGGTAAAACCTAAAGGGAAAGACCTAGCACCAAATCCAATTTGCCATCTGATCTAACTTCTGGAGGCAGTCAAAATGATCCTTAGAATTCTTCCCTACCTTATTCCTGTGCTGAGATACAGGCTGCTCCAACCTGCTGTAAAATGCTTGATTTCGAGAGTGAGCGAAACTAATGAAAACATTGTTGGGGTAAAACCTAAAGGGAAAGACCTAGCACCAAATCCAATTTGCCATCTGATCTAACTTCTGGAGGCAGTCAAAATGAGCCTTAGAATTCTTCCCTACCTTATTCCTGTGCTGAGATACAGGCTGCTCCAACCTGCTGTAAAATGCTTGATTTTCGAGAGTGAGCGAAACTAATGAAAACATTGTTGGGGTAAAACCTAAAGGGAAAGACCTAGCACCAAATCCAATTTGCCATCTGATCTAACTTCTGGAGGGAGTCAAAATGAGCATTTGAATTCTTCCCTACCTTATTCCTGTGCTGAGATACAGGCTGCTCCAACCTGCTGTAAAATGCTTGATTTCGAGAGTGAGCGAAAACTAATGAAAACATTGTTGGGGTAAAACCTAAAGGGAAAGACCTAGCACCAAATCCAATTTGCCATCTGATCTAACTTCTGGAGGCAGTCAAAATGATCCTTAGAATTCTTCCCTACCTTATTCCTGTGCTGAGATACAGGCTGCTCCAACCTGCTGTAAAATGCTTGATTTCGAGAGTGAGCGAAACTAATGAAAACATTGTTGGGGTAAAACCTAAAGGGAAAGACCTAGCACCAAATCCAATTTGCCATCTGATCTAACTTCTGGAGGGAGTCAAAATGAGCATTTGAATTCTTCCCTACCTTATTCCTGTGCTGAGATACAGGCTGCTCCAACCTGCTGTAAAATGCTTGATTTCGAGAGTGAGCGAAACTAATGAAAACATTGTTGGGGTAAAACCTAAAGGGAAAGACCTAGCACCAAATCCAATTTGCCATCTGATCTAACTTCTGGAGGCAGTCAAAATGATCCTTAGAATTCTTCCCTACCTTATTCCTGTGCTGAGATACAGGCTGCTCCAACCTGCTGTAAAATGCTTGATTTCGAGAGTGAGCGAAACTAATGAAAATATTGTTGGGGTAAAACCTAAAGGGAAAGACCTAGCACCAAATCCAATTTGCCATCTGATCTAACTTCTGGAGGCAGTCAAAATGATCCTTAGAATTCTTCCCTACCTTATTCCTGTGCTGAGATACAGGCTGCTCCAACCTGCTGTAAAATGCTTGATTTCGAGAGTGAGCGAAACTAATGAAAACTTTGTTGGGGTAAAACCTAAAGGGAAAGACCTAGCACCAAATCCAATTTGCCATCTGATCTAACTTCTGGAGGCAGTCAAAATGAGCCTTAGAATTCTTCCCTACCTTATTCCTGTGCTGAGATACAGGCTGCTCCAACCTGCTGTAAAATGCTTGATTTCGAGAGTGAGCGAAACTAATGAAAACATTGTTGGGGTAAAACCTAAAGGGAAAGACCTAGCACCAAATCCAATTTGCCATCTGATCTAACTTCTGGAGGCAGTCAAAATGATCCTTAGAATTCTTCCCTACCTTATTCCTGTGCTGAGATACAGGCTGCTCCAACCTGCTGTAAAATGCTTGATTTCGAGAGTGAGCGAAACTAATGAAAACATTGTTGGGGTAAAACCTAAAGGGAAAGACCTAGCACCAAATCCAATTTGCCATCTGATCTAACTTCTGGAGGCAGTCAAAATGATCCTTAGAATTCTTCCCTACCTTATTCCTGTGCTGAGATACAGGCTGCTCCAACCTGCTGTAAAATGCTTGATTTCGAGAGTGAGCGAAACTAATGAAAACATTGTTGGGGTAAAACCTAAAGGGAAAGACCTAGCACCAAATCCAATTTGCCATCTGATCTAACTTCTGGAGGCAGTCAAAATGAGCCTTTGAATTCTTCCCTACCTTATTCCTGTGCTGAGATACAGGCTGCTCCAACCTGCTGTAAAATGCTTGATTTCGAGAGTGAGCGAAACTAATGAAAACATTGTTGGGGTAAAAACCTAAAGGGAAAGACCTAGCACCAAATCCAATTTGCCATCTGATCTAACTTCTGGAGGGAGTCAAAATGAGCATTTGAATTCTTCCCTACCTTATTCCTGTGCTGAGATACAGGCTGCTCCAACCTGCTGTAAAATGCTTGATTTCGAGAGTGAGCGAAACTAATGAAAACATTGTTGGGGTAAAACCTAAAGGGAAAGACCTAGCACCAAATCCAATTTGCCATCTGATCTAACTTCTGGAGGCAGTCAAAATGATCCTTAGAATTCTTCCCTACCTTATTCCTGTGCTGAGATACAGGCTGCTCCAACCTGCTGTAAAATGCTTGATTTCGAGAGTGAGCGAAACTAATGAAAACATTGTTGGGGTAAAACCTAAAGGGAAAGACCTAGCACCAAATCCAATTTGCCATCTGATCTAACTTCTGGAGGGAGTCAAAATGAGCATTTGAATTCTTCCCTACCTTATTCCTGTGCTGAGATACAGGCTGCTCCAACCTGCTGTAAAATGCTTGATTTCGAGAGTGAGCGAAACTAATGAAAACATTGTTGGGGTAAAACCTAAAGGGAAAGACCTAGCACCAAATCCAATTTGCCATCTGATCTAACTTCTGGAGGCAGTCAAAATGATCCTTAGAATTCTTCCCTACCTTATTCCTGTGCTGAGATACAGGCTGCTCCAACCTGCTGTAAAATGCTTGATTTCGAGAGTGAGCGAAACTAATGAAAACATTGTTGGGGTAAAACCTAAAGGGAAAGACCTAGCACCAAATCCAATTTGCCATCTGATCTAACTTCTGGAGGGAGTCAAAATGAGCATTTGAATTCTTCCCTACCTTATTCCTGTGCTGAGATACAGGCTGCTCCAACCTGCTGTAAAATGCTTGATTTCGAGAGTGAGCGAAACTAATGAAAACATTGTTGGGGTAAAACCTAAAGGGAAAGACCCTAGCACCAAATCCAATTTGCCATCTGATCTAACTTCTGGAGGCAGTCAAAATGATCCTTAGAATTCTTCCCTACCTTATTCCTGTGCTGAGATACAGGCTGCTCCAACCTGCTGTAAAATGCTTGATTTCGAGAGTGAGCGAAACTAATGAAAATATTGTTGGGGTAAAACCTAAAGGGAAAGACCTAGCACCAAATCCAATTTGCCATCTGATCTAACTTCTGGAGGCAGTCAAAATGATCCTTAGAATTCTTCCCTACCTTATTCCTGTGCTGAGATACAGGCTGCTCCAACCTGCTGTAAAATGCTTGATTTCGAGAGTGAGCGAAACTAATGAAAACTTTGTTGGGGTAAAACCTAAAGGGAAAGACCTAGCACCAAATCCAATTTGCCATCTGATCTAACTTCTGGAGGCAGTCAAAATGAGCCTTAGAATTCTTCCCTACCTTATTCCTGTGCTGAGATACAGGCTGCTCCAACCTGCTGTAAAATGCTTGATTTCGAGAGTGAGCGAAACTAATGAAAACATTGTTGGGGTAAAACCTAAAGGGAAAGACCTAGCACCAAATCCAATTTGCCATCTGATCTAACTTCTGGAGGCAGTCAAAATGATCCTTAGAATTCTTCCCTACCTTATTCCTGTGCTGAGATACAGGCTGCTCCAACCTGCTGTAAAATGCTTGATTTCGAGAGTGAGCGAAACTAATGAAAACATTGTTGGGGTAAAACCTAAAGGGAAAGACCTAGCACCAAATCCAATTTGCCATCTGATCTAACTTCTGGAGGCAGTCAAAATGATCCTTAGAATTCTTCCCTACCTTATTCCTGTGCTGAGATACAGGCTGCTCCAACCTGCTGTAAAATGCTTGATTTCGAGAGTGAGCGAAACTAATGAAAACATTGTTGGGGTAAAACCTAAAGGGAAAGACCTAGCACCAAATCCAATTTGCCATCTGATCTAACTTCTGGAGGCAGTCAAAATGAGCCTTTGAATTCTTCCCTACCTTATTCCTGTGCTGAGATACAGGCTGCTCCAACCTGCTGTAAAATGCTTGATTTCGAGAGTGAGCGAAACTAATGAAAACATTGTTGGGGTAAAACCTAAAGGGAAAGACCTAGCACCAAATCCAATTTGCCATCTGATCTAACTTCTGGAGGGAGTCAAAATGAGCATTTGAATTCTTCCCTACCTTATTCCTGTGCTGAGATACAGGCTGCTCCAACCTGCTGTAAAATGCTTGATTTCGAGAGTGAGCGAAACTAATGAAAACATTGTTGGGTAAAACCTAAAGGGAAAGACCTAGCACCAAATCCAATTTGCCATCTGATCTAACTTCTGGAGGCAGTCAAAATGATCCTTAGAATTCTTCCCTACCTTATTCCTGTGCTGAGATACAGGCTGCTCCAACCTGCTGTAAAATGCTTGATTTCGAGAGTGAGCGAAACTAATGAAAACATTGTTGGGGTAAAACCTAAAGGGAAAGACCTAGCACCAAATCCAATTTGCCATCTGATCTAACTTCTGGAGGGAGTCAAAATGAGCATTTGAATTCTTCCCTACCTTATTCCTGTGCTGAGATACAGGCTGCTCCAACCTGCTGTAAAATGCTTGATTTCGAGAGTGAGCGAAACTAATGAAAACATTGTTGGGGTAAAACCTAAAGGGAAAGACCTAGCACCAAATCCAATTTGCCATCTGATCTAACTTCTGGAGGCAGTCAAAATGATCCTTAGAATTCTCCCTACCTTATTCCTGTGCTGAGATACAGGCTGCTCCAACCTGCTGTAAAATTCTTGATTTCGAGAGTGAGCGAAACTAATGAAAATATTGTTGGGGTAAAACCTAAAGGGAAAGACCTAGCACCAAATCCAATTTGCCATCTGATCTAACTTCTGGAGGCAGTCAAAATGATCCTTAGAATTCTTCCCTACCTTATTCCTGTGCTGAGATACAGGCTGCTCCAACCTGCTGTAAAATGCTTGATTTCGAGAGTGAGCGAAACTAATGAAAACTTTGTTGGGGTAAAACCTAAAGGGAAAGACCTAGCACCAAATCCAATTTGCCATCTGATCTAACTTCTGGAGGCAGTCAAAATGAGCCTTAGAATTCTTCCCTACCTTATTCCTGTGCTGAGATACAGGCTGCTCCAACCTGCTGTAAAATGCTTGATTTCGAGAGTGAGCGAAACTAATGAAAACATTGTTGGGGTAAAACCTAAAGGGAAAGACCTAGCACCAAATCCAATTTGCCATCTGATCTAACTTCTGGAGGCAGTCAAAATGATCCTTAGAATTCTTCCCTACCTTATTCCTGTGCTGAGATACAGGCTGCTCCAACCTGCTGTAAAATGCTTGATTTCGAGAGTGAGCGAAACTAATGAAAACATTGTTGGGGTAAAACCTAAAGGGAAAGACCTAGCACCAAATCCAATTTGCCATCTGATCTAACTTCTGGAGGCAGTCAAAATGATCCTTAGAATTCTTCCCTACCTTATTCCTGTGCTGAGATACAGGCTGCTCCAACCTGCTGTAAAATGCTTGATTTCGAGAGTGAGCGAAACTAATGAAAACATTGTTGGGTAAAACCTAAAGGGAAAGACCTAGCACCAAATCCAATTTGCCATCTGATCTAACTTCTGGAGGCAGTCAAAATGAGCCTTTGAATTCTTCCCTACCTTATTCCTGTGCTGAGATACAGGCTGCTCCAACCTGCTGTAAAATGCTTGATTTCGAGAGTGAGCGAAACTAATGAAAACATTGTTGGGGTAAAACCTAAAGGGAAAGACCTAGCACCAAAATCCAATTTGCCATCTGATCTAACTTCTGGAGGGAGTCAAAATGAGCATTTGAATTCTTCCCTACCTTATTCCTGTGCTGAGATACAGGCTGCTCCAACCTGCTGTAAAATGCTTGATTTCAAGAGTGAGCGAAACTAATGAAAACATTGTTGGGGTAAAACCTAAAGGGAAAGACCTAGCACCAAATCCAATTTGCCATCTGATCTACTTCTGGAGGCAGTCAAAATGATCCTTAGAATTCTTCCCTAACCTTATTCCTGTGCTGAGATACAGGCTGCTCCAACCTGCTGTAAAATGCTTGATTTCGAGAGTGAGCGAAACTAATGAAAATATTGTTGGGGTAAAACCTAAAGGGAAAGACCTAGCACCAAATCCAATTTGCCATCTGATCTAACTTCTGGAGGCAGTCAAAATGATCCTTAGAATTCTTCCCTACCTTATTCCTGTGCTGAGATACAGGCTGCTCCAACCTGCTGTAAAATGCTTGATTTCGAGAGTGAGCGAAACTAATGAAAACTTTGTTGGGGTAAAACCTAAAGGGAAAGACCTAGCACCAAATCCAATTTGCCATCTGATCTAACTTCTGGAGGCAGTCAAAATGAGCCTTAGAATTCTTCCCTACCTTATTCCTGTGCTGAGATACAGGCTGCTCCAACCTGCTGTAAAATGCTTGATTTCGAGAGTGAGCGAAACTAATGAAAACATTGTTGGGGTAAAACCTAAAGGGAAAGACCTAGCACCAAATCCAATTTGCCATCTGATCTAACTTCTGGAGGCAGTCAAAATGATCCTTAGAATTCTTCCCTACCTTATTCCTGTGCTGAGATACAGGCTGCTCCAACCTGCTGTAAAATGCTTGATTTCGAGAGTGAGCGAAACTAATGAAAACATTGTTGGGGTAAAACCTAAAGGGAAAGACCTAGCACCAAATCCAATTTGCCATCTGATCTAACTTCTGGAGGCAGTCAAAATGATCCTTAGAATTCTTCCCTACCTTATTCCTGTGCTGAGATACAGGCTGCTCCAACCTGCTGTAAAATGCTTGATTTCGAGAGTGAGCGAAACTAATGAAAACATTGTTGGGGTAAAACCTAAAGGGAAAGACCTAGCACCAAATCCAATTTGCCATCTAATCTAACTTCTGGAGGCAGTCAAAATGAGCCTTAGAATTCTTCCCTACCTTATTCCTGTGCTGAGATACAGGCTGCTCCAACCTGCTGTAAAATGCTTGATTTCGAGAGTGAGCGAAACTAATGAAAACATTGTTGGGGTAAAACCTAAAGGGAAAGACCTAGCACCAAATCCAATTTGCCATCTGATCTAACTTCTGGAGGGAGTCAAAATGAGCATTTGAATTCTTCCCTACCTTATTCCTGTGCTGAGATACAGGCTGCTCCAACCTGCTGTAAAATGCTTGATTTCGAGAGTGAGCGAAACTAATGAAAACATTGTTGGGGTAAATCCTAAAGGGAAAGACCTAGCACCAAATCCAATTTGCCATCTGATCTAACTTCTGGAGGCAGTCAAAATGAGCCTTAGAATTCTTCCCTACCTTATTCCTGTGCTGAGATAAAGACCTAGCACCAAATCCAATTTGCCATCTGATCTAACTTCTGGAGGCAGTCAAAATGAGCCTTAGAATTCTTCCCTACCTTATTCCTGTGCTGAGATACAGGCTGCTCCAACCTGCTGTAAAATGCTTGATTTCGAGAGTGAGCGAAACTAATGAAAACATTGTTGGGGTAAAACCTAAAGGGAAAGACCTAGCACCAAATCCAATTTGCCATCTGATCTAACTTCTGGAGGCAGTCAAAATGAGCCTTAGAATTCTTCCCTACCTTATTCCTGTGCTGAGATACAGGCTGCTCCAACCTGCTGTAAAATGCTTGATTTCGAGAGTGAGCGAAACTAATGAAAACATTGTTGGGGTAAAACCTAAAGGGAAAGACCTAGCACCAAATCCAATTTGCCATCTGATCTAACTTCTGGAGGCAGTCAAAATGATCCTTAGAATTCTTCCCTACCTTATTCCTGTGCTGAGATACAGGCTGCTCCAACCTGCTGTAAAATGCTTGATTTCGAGAGTGAGCGAAACTAATGAAAACATTGTTGGGGTAAAACCTAAAGGGAAAGACCTAGCACCAAATCCAATTTGCCATCTGATCTAACTTCTGGAGGCAGTCAAAATGAGCCTTAGAATTCTTCCCCTACCTTATTCCTGTGCTGAGATACAGGCTGCTCCAACCTGCTGTAAAATGCTTGATTTCGAGAGTGAGCGAAACTAATGAAAACATTGTTGGGGTAAAACCTAAAGGGAAAGACCTAGCACCAAATCCAATTTGCCATCTGATCTAACTTCTGGAGGCAGTCAAAATTGAGCCTTAGATTCTTCCCTACCCTTATTCCTGTGCTGAGATACAGGCTGCTCCAACCTGCTGTAAAATGCTTGATTTTGAGAGTGAGCGAAACTAATGAAAACATTGTTGGGGTAAAAACCTAAAGGGAAAGACCTAGCACCAAATCCAATTTGCCATCTGATCTAACTTCTGGAGGCAGTCAAAATGATCCTTAGAATTCTTCCCTACCTTATTCCTGTGCTGAGATACAGGCTGCTCCAACCTGCTGTAAAATGCTTGATTTCGAGAGTGAGCGAAACTAATGAAAACATTGTTGGGGTAAAACCTAAAGGGAAAGACCTAGCACCAAATCCAATTTGCCATCTGATCTAACTTCTGGAGGCAGTCAAAATGATCCTTAGAATTCTTCCCTACCTTATTCCTGTGCTGAGATACAGGCTGCTCCAACCTGCTGTAAAATGCTTGATTTCGAGAGTGAGCGAAACTAATGAAAACATTGTTAGGGGTAAAACCTAAAGGGAAAGACCTAGCACCAAATCCAATTTGCCATCTGATCTAACTTCTGGAGGCAGTCAAAATGAGCCTTAGAATTCTTCCCTACCTTATTCCTGTGCTGAGATACAGGCTGCTCCAACCTGCTGTAAAATGCTTGATTTCGTGCTGTAAAATGCTTGATTTCGAGAGTGAGCGAAACTAATGAAAACATTGTTGGGGTAAAACCTAAAGGGAAAAGACCTAGCACCAAATCCAATTTGCCATCTGATCTAACTTCTGGAGGCAGTCAAAATGAGCCCTAGAATTCTTCCCTACCTTATTCCTGTGCTGAGATACAGGCTGCTACCAACCTGCTGTAAAATGCCTTGATTTCGAGAGTGAGCGAAAACTAATGAAAACATTGTTGGGGTAAAACCTAAAGGGAAAGACCTAGCACCAAATCCAATTGCCATCTGATCTAACTTCTGGAGGCAGTCAA
>NW_027144602.1:0-35121 GCF_026170545.1 Melanerpes formicivorus | reverse complement strand
TCTTCCCTACCTTATTCCTGTGCTGAGATACAGGCTGCTCCAACCTGCTGTAAAATGCTTGATTTCGAGAGTGAGCGAAACTAATGAAAACATTGTTGGGGTAAAACCTAAAGGGAAAGACCTAGCACCAAATCCAATTTGCCATCTGATCTAACTTCTGGAGGCAGTCAAAATGAGCATTTGAATTCTTCCCTACCTTATTCCTGTGCTGAGATACAGGCTGCTCCAACCTGCTGTAAAATGCTTGATTTCGAGAGTGAGCGAAACTAATGAAAACATTGTTGGGGTAAAACCTAAAGGGAAAGACCTAGCACCAAATCCAATTTGCCATCTGATCTAACTTCTGGAGGCAGTCAAAATGAGCCTTAGAATTCTTCCCTACCTTATTCCTGTGCTGAGATACAGGCTGCTCCAACCTGCTGTAAAATGCTTGATTTCGAGAGTGAGCGAAACTAATGAAAACATTGTTGGGGTAAAACCTAAAGGGAAAGACCTAGCACCAAATCCAATTTGCCATCTGATCTAACTTCTGGAGGCAGTCAAAATGAGCCTTAGAATTCTTCCCTACCTTATTCCTGTGCTGAGATACAGGCTGCTCCAACCTGCTGTAAAATGCTTGATTTCGAGAGTGAGCGAAACTAATGAAAACATTGTTGGGGTAAAACCTAAAGGGAAAGACCTAGCACCAAATCCAATTTGCCATCTGATCTAACTTCTGGAGGCAGTCAAAATGAGCCTTAGAATTCTTCCCTACCTTATTCCTGTGCTGAGATACAGGGCTGCTCCAACCTGCTGTAAAATGCTTGATTTCGAGAGTGAGCGAAACTAATGAAAACATTGTTGGGGTAAAACCTAAAGGGAAAGACCTAGCACCAAATCCAATTTGCCATCTGATCTAACTTCTGGAGGCAGTCAAAATGATCCTTAGAATTCTTCCCTACCTTATTCCTGTGCTGAGATACAGGCTGCTCCAACCTGCTGTAAAATGCTTGATTTCGAGAGTGAGCGAAACTAATGAAAACATTGTTGGGGTAAAAACCTAAAGGGAAAGACCTAGCACCAAATCCAATTTGCCATCTGATCTAACTTCTGGAGGCAGTCAAAATGAGCCTTAGAATTCTTCCCTACCTTATTCCTGTGCTGAGATACAGGCTGCTCCAACCTGCTGTAAAATGCTTGATTTCGAGAGTGAGCGAAACTAATGAAAACATTGTTGGGGTAAAACCTAAAGGGAAAGACCTAGCACCAAATCCAATTTGCCATCTGATCTAACTTCTGGAGGCAGTCAAAATGAGCCTTAGAATTCTTCCCTACCTTATTCCTGTGCTGAGATACAGGCTGCTCCAACCTGCTGTAAAATGCTTGATTTCGAGAGTGAGTGAAACTAATGAAAACATTGTTGGGGTAAAACCTAAAGGGAAAGACCTAGCACCAAATCCAATTTGCCATCTGATCTAACTTCTGGAGGCAGTCAAAATGAGCCTTAGAATTCTTCCCTACCTTATTCCTGTGCTGAGATACAGGCTGCTCCAACCTGCTGTAAAATGCTTGATTTCGAGAGTGAGCGAAACTAATGAAAACATTGTTGGGGTAAAACCTAAAGGGAAAGACCTAGCACCAAATCCAATTTGCCATCTGATCTAACTTCTGGAGGCAGTCAAAATGAGCCTTAGAATTCTTCTCTACCTTATTCCTGTGCTGAGATACAGGCTGCTCCAACCTGCTGTAAAATGCTTGATTTCGAGAGTGAGCGAAACTAATGAAAACATTGTTGGGGTAAAACCTAAAGGGAAAGACCTAGCACCAAATCCAATTTGCCATCTGATCTAACTTCTGGAGGCAGTCAAAATGAGCCTTAGAATTCTTCCCTACCTTATTCCTGTGCTGAGATACAGGCTGCTCCAACCTGCTGTAAAATGCTTGATTTCGAGAGTGAGCGAAACTAATGAAAACATTGTTGGGGTAAAACCTAAAGGGAAAGACCTAGCACCAAATCCAATTTGCCATCTGATCTAACTTCTGGAGGCAGTCAAAATGAGCCTTAGAATTCTTCCCTACCTTATTCCTGTGCTGAGATACAGGCTGCTCCAACCTGCTGTAAAATGCTTGATTTCGAGAGTGAGCGAAACTAATGAAAACATTGTTGGGGTAAAACCTAAAGGGAAAGACCTAGCACCAAATCCAATTTGCCATCTGATCTAACTTCTGGAGGCAGTCAAAATGATCCTTAGAATTCTTCCCTACCTTATTCCTGTGCTGAGATACAGGCTGCTCCAACCTGCTGTAAAATGCTTGATTTCGAGAGTGAGCGAAACTAATGAAAAACATTGTTGGGGTAAAACCTAAAGGGAAAGACCTAGCACCAAATCCAATTTGCCATCTGATCTAACTTCTGGAGGCAGTCAAAATGAGCCTTAGAATTCTTCCCTACCTTATTCCTGTGCTGAGATACAGGCTGCTCCAACCTGCTGTAAAATGCTTGATTTCGAGAGTGAGCGAAACTAATGAAAACATTGTTGGGGTAAAACCTAAAGGGAAAGACCTAGCACCAAATCCAATTTGCCATCTGATCTAACTTCTGGAGGCAGTCAAAATGATCCTTAGAATTCTTCCCTACCTTATTCCTGTGCTGAGATACAGGCTGCTCCAACCTGCTGTAAAAATGCTTGATTTCGAGAGTGAGCGAAACTAATGAAAACATTGTTGGGGTAAAACCTAAAGGGAAAGACCTAGCACCAAATCCAATTTGCCATCTGATCTAACTTCTGGAGGCAGTCAAAATGAGCCTTAGAATTCTTCCCTACCTTATTCCTGTGCTGAGATACAGGCTGCTCCAACCTGCTGTAAAATGCTTGATTTCGAGAGTGAGCGAAACTAATGAAAACATTGTTGGGGTAAAACCTAAAGGGAAAGACCTAGCACCAAATCCAATTTGCCATCTGATCTAACTTCTGGAGGCAGTCAAAATGATCCTTAGAATTCTTCCCTACCTTATTCCTGTGCTGAGATACAGGCTGCTCCAACCTGCTGTAAAAATGCTTGATTTCGAGAGTGAGCGAAAACTAATGAAAAACATTGTTGGGGTAAAACCTAAAGGGAAAGACATAGCACCAAATCCAATTTGCCATCTGATCTAACTTCTGGAGGCAGTCAAAATGAGCATTTTAATTCTTCCCTACCTTATTCCTGTGCTGAGATACAGGCTGCTCCAACCTGCTGTAAAATGCTTGATTTCGAGAGTGAGCGAAACTAATGAAAACATTGTTGGGGTAAAACCTAAAGGGAAAGACCTAGCACCAAATCCAATTTGCCATCTGATCTAACTTCTGGAGGCAGTCAAAATGATCCTTAGAATTCTTCCCTACCTTATTCCTGTGCTGAGATACAGGCTGCTCCAACCTGCTGTAAAATGCTTGATTTCGAGAGTGAGCGAAACTAATGAAAACATTGTTGGGGTAAAACCTAAAGGGAAAGACCTAGCACCAAATCCAATTTGCCATCTGATCTAACTTCTGGAGGCAGTCAAAATGAGCCTTAGAATTCTTCCCTACCTTATTCCTGTGCTGAGATACAGGCTGCTCCAACCTGCTGTAAAATGCTTGATTTCGAGAGTGAGCGAAACTAATGAAAACATTGTTGGGGTAAAACCTAAAGGGAAAGACCTAGCACCAAATCCAATTTGCCATCTGATCTAACTTCTGGAGGCAGTCAAAATGATCCTTAGAATTCTTCCCTACCTTATTCCTGTGCTGAGATACAGGCTGCTCCAACCTGCTGTAAAATGCTTGATTTCGAGAGTGAGCGAAACTAATGAAAACATTGTTGGGGTAAAACCTAAAGGGAAAGACCTAGCACCAAATCCAATTTGCCATCTGATCTAACTTCTGGAGGCAGTCAAAATGAGCCTTAGAATTCTTCCCTACCTTATTCCTGTGCTGAGATACAGGCTGCTCCAACCTGCTGTAAAATGCTTCATTTCGAGAGTGAGCGAAACTAATGAAAACATTGTTGGGGTAAAACCTAAAGGGAAAGACCTAGCACCAAATCCAATTTGCCATCTGATCTAACTTCTGGAGGCAGTCAAAATGAGCCTTAGAATTCTTCCCTACCTTATTCCTGTGCTGAGATACAGGCTGCTCCAACCTGCTGTAAAATGCTTGATTTCAAGAGTGAGCGAAACTAATGAAAACATTGTTGGGGTAAAACCTAAAGGGAAAGACCTAGCACCAAATCCAATTTGCCATCTGATCTAACTTCTGGAGGCAGTCAAAATGAGCATTTGAATTTTTCCCTACCTTATTCCTGTGCTGAGATACAGGCTGCTCCAACCTGCTGTAAAATGCTTGATTTCGAGAGTGAGCGAAACTAATGAAAAACATTGTTGGGGTAAAACCTAAAGGGAAAGACCTAGCACCAAATCCAATTTGCCATCTGATCTAACTTCTGGAGGCAGTCAAAATGAGCCTTAGAATTCTTCCCTACCTTATTCCTGTGCTGAGATACAGGCTGCTCCAACCTGCTGTAAAATGCTTGATTTCGAGAGTGAGCGAAACTAATGAAAACATTGTTGGGGTAAAACCTAAAGGGAAAGACCTAGCACCAAATCCATTTGCCATCTGATCTAACTTCTGGAGGCAGTCAAAATGAGCCTTAGAATTCTTCCCTACCTTATTCCTGTGCTGAGATACAGGCTGCTCCAACCTGCTGTAAAATGCTTGATTTCGAGAGTGAGCGAAACTAATGAAAACATTGTTGGGGTAAAACCTAAAGGGAAAGACCTAGCACCAAATCCAATTTGCCATCTGATCTAACTTCTGGAGGCAGTCAAAATGAGCCTTAGAATTCTTCCCTACCTTATTCCTGTGCTGAGATACAGGCTGCTCCAACCTGCTGTAAAATGCTTGATTTCGAGAGTGAGCGAAACTAATGAAAACATTGTTGGGGTAAAACCTAAAGGGAAAGACCTAGCACCAAATCCAATTTGCCATCTGATCTAACTTCTGGAGGCAGTCAAAATGAGCCTTAGAATTCTTCCCTACCTTATTCCTGTGCTGAGATACAGGCTGCTCCAACCTGCTGTAAAATGCTTGATTTCGAGAGTGAGCGAAACTAATGAAAACATTGTTGGGGTAAAACCTAAAGGGAAAGACCTAGCACCAAATCCAATTTGCCATCTGATCTAACTTCTGGAGGCAGTCAAAATGATCCTTAGAATTCTTCCCTACCTTATTCCTGTGCTGAGATACAGGCTGCTCCAACCTGCTGTAAAATGCTTGATTTCGAGAGTGAGCGAAACTAATGAAAACATTGTTGGGGTAAAATCTAAAGGGAAAGACCTAGCACCAAATCCAATTTGCCATCTGATCTAACTTCTGGAGGGCAGTCAAAATGAGCCTTAGAATTCTTCCCTACCTTATTCCTGTGCTGAGATACAGGCTGCTCCAACCTGCTGTAAAATGCTTGATTTCGAGAGTGAGCGAAACTAATGAAAACATTGTTGGGGTAAAACCTAAAGGGAAAGACCTAGCACCAAATCCAATTTGCCATCTGATCTAACTTCTGGAGGCAGTCAAAATGAGCCGTAGAATTCTTCCCTACCTTATTCCTGTGCTGAGATACAGGCTGCTCCAACCTGCTGTAAAATGCTTGATTTCGAGAGTGAGCGAAACTAATGAAAACATTGTTGGGGTAAAACCTAAAGGGAAAGACCTAGCACCAAATCCAATTTGCCATCTGATCTAACTTCTGGAGGCAGTCAAAATGAGCCTTAGAATTCTTCCCTACCTTATTCCTGTGCTGAGATACAGGCTGCTCCAACCTGCTGTAAAATGCTTGATTTCGAGAGTGAGCGAAACTAATGAAAACGTTGTTGGGGTAAAACCTAAAGGGAAAGACCTAGCACCAAATCCAATTTGCCATCTGATCTAACTTCTGGAGGCAGTCAAAATGAGCCTTAGAATTCTTCCCTACCTTATTCCTGTGCTGAGATACAGGCTGCTCCAACCTGCTGTAAAATGCTTGATTTCGAGATGTGAGCGAAACTAATGAAAACATTGTTGGGGTAAAACCTAAAAGGGAAAGACCTAGCACCAAATCCAATTTGCCATCTGATCTAACTTCTGGAGGCAGTCAAAATGAGCCTTAGAATTCTTCCCTACCTTATTCCTGTGCTGAGATACAGGCTGCTCCAACCTGCTGTAAAATGCTTGATTTCGAGAGTGAGCGAAACTAATGAAAACATTGTTGGGGGTAAAACCTAAAGGGAAAGACCTAGCACCAAATCCAATTTGCCATCTGATCTAACTTCTGGAGGCAGTCAAAATGAGCCTTAGAATTCTTCCCTACCTTATTCCTGTGCTGAGATACAGGCTGCTCCAACCTGCTGTAAAATGCTTGATTTCGAGAGTGAGCGAAACTAATGAAAACATTGTTGGGGTAAAACCCTAAAGGGAAAGACCTAGCACCAAATCCAATTTGCCATCTGATCTAACTTCTGGAGGCAGTCAAAATGATCCTTAGAATTCTTCCCTACCTTATTCCTGTGCTGAGATACAGGCTGCTCCAACCTGCTGTAAAATGCTTGATTTCGAGAGTGAGCGAAACTAATGAAAACATTGTTGGGGTAAAACCCTAAAGGGAAAGACCTAGCACCAAATCCAATTTGCCATCTGATCTAACTTCTGGAGGCAGTCAAAATGAGCCTTAGAATTCTTCCCTACCTTATTCCTGTGCTGAGATACAGGCTGCTCCAACCTGCTGTAAAATGCTTGATTTCGAGAGTGAGCGAAACTAATGAAAACATTGTTGGGGTAAAACCTAAAGGGAAAGACCTAGCACCAAATCCAATTTGCCATCTGATCTAACTTCTGGAGGCAGTCAAAATGAGCCTTAGAATTCTTCCCTACCTTATTCCTGTGCTGAGATACAGGCTGCTCCAACCTGCTGTAAAATGCTTGATTTCGAGAGTGAGCGAAACTAATGAAAACATTGTTGGGGTAAAACCTAAAGGGAAAGACCTAGCACCAAATCCAATTTGCCATCTGATCTAACTTCTGGAGGCAGTCAAAATGATCCTTAGAATTCTTCCCTACCTTATTCCTGTGCTGAGATACAGGCTGCTCCAACCTGCTGTAAAATGCTTGATTTCGAGAGTGAGCGAAACTAATGAAAACATTGTTGGGGTAAAACCTAAAGGGAAAGACCTAGCACCAAATCCAATTTGCCATCTGATCTAACTTCTGGAGGCAGTCAAAATGAGCCTTAGAATTCTTCCCTACCTTATTCCTGTGCTGAGATACAGGCTGCTCCAACCTGCTGTAAAATGCTTGATTTCGAGAGTGAGCGAAACTAATGAAAACATTGTTGGGGTAAAACCTAAAGGGAAAGACCTAGCACCAAATCCAATTTGCCATCTGATCTAACTTCTGGAGGCAGTCAAAATGAGCCTTAGAATTCTTCCCTACCTTATTCCTGTGCTGAGATACAGGCTGCTCCAACCTGCTGTAAAATGCTTGATTTCGAGAGTGAGCGAAACTAATGAAAACATTGTTGGGGTAAAACCTAAAGGGAAAGACCTAGCACCAAATCCAATTTGCCATCTGATCTAACTTCTGGAGGCAGTCAAAATGATCCTTAGAATTCTTCCCTACCTTATTCCTGTGCTGAGATACAGGCTGCTCCAACCTGCTGTAAAATGCTTGATTTCGAGAGTGAGCGAAACTAATGAAAACATTGTTGGGGTAAAACCTAAAGGGAAAGACCTAGCACCAAATCCAATTTGCCATCTGATCTAACTTCTGGAGGCAGTCAAAATGAGCCTTAGAATTCTTCCCTACCTTATTCCTGTGCTGAGATACAGGCTGCTCCAACCTGCTGTAAAATGCTTGATTTCGAGAGTGAGCGAAACTAATGAAAACATTGTTGGGGTAAAACCTAAAGGGAAAGACCTAGCACCAAATCCAATTTGCCATCTGATCTAACTTCTGGAGGCAGTCAAAATGAGCCTTAGAATTCTTCCCTACCTTATTCCTGTGCTGAGATACAGGCTGCTCCAACCTGCTGTAAAATGCTTGATTTCGAGAGTGAGCGAAACTAATGAAAACATTGTTGGGGTAAAACCTAAAGGGAAAGACCTAGCACCAAATCCAATTTGCCATCTGATCTAACTTCTGGAGGCAGTCAAAATGAGCCTTAGAATTCTTCCCTACCTTATTCCTGTGCTGAGATACAGGCTGCTCCAACCTGCTGTAAAATGCTTGATTTCGAGAGTGAGCGAAACTAATGAAAACATTGTTGGGGTAAAACCTAAAGGGAAAGACCTAGCACCAAATCCAATTTGCCATCTGATCTAACTTCTGGAGGCAGTCAAAATGAGCCTTAGAATTCTTCCCTACCTTATTCCTGTGCTGAGATACAGGCTGCTCCAACCTGCTGTAAAATGCTTGATTTCGAGAGTGAGCGAAACTAATGAAAACATTGTTGGGGTAAAACCTAAAGGGAAAGACCTAGCACCAAATCCAATTTGCCATCTGATCTAACTTCTGGAGGCAGTCAAAATGAGCCTTAGAATTCTTCCCTACCTTATTCCTGTGCTGAGATACAGGCTGCTCCAACCTGCTGTAAAATGCTTGATTTCGAGAGTGAGCGAAACTAATGAAAACATTGTTGGGGTAAAACCTAAAGGGAAAGATCTAGCACCAAATCCAATTTGCCATCTGATCTAACTTCTGGAGGCAGTCAAAATGATCCTTAGAATTCTTCCCTACCTTATTCCTATGCTGAGATACAGGCTGCTCCAACCTGCTGTAAAATGCTTGATTTCGAGAGTGAGCGAAACTAATGAAAACATTGTTGGGGTAAAACCTAAAGGGAAAGACCTAGCACCAAATCCAATTTGCCATCTGATCTAACTTCTGGAGGCAGTCAAAATGAGCATTTGAATTCTTCCCTACCTTATTCCTGTGCTGAGATACAGGCTGCTCCAACCTGCTGTAAAATGCTTGATTTCGAGAGTGAGCGAAACTAATGAAAACATTGTTGGGGTAAAACCTAAAGGGAAAGACCTAGCACCAAATCCAATTTGCCATCTGATCTAACTTCTGGAGGCAGTCAAAATGATCCTTAGAATTCTTCCCTACCTTATTCCTGTGCTGAGATACAGGCTGCTCCAACCTGCTGTAAAATGCTTGATTTCGAGAGTGAGCGAAACTAATGAAAACATTGTTGGGGTAAAACCTAAAGGGAAAGACCTAGCACCAAATCCAATTTGCCATCTGATCTAACTTCTGGAGGCAGTCAAAATGAGCCTTAGAATTCTTCCCTACCTTATTCCTATGCTGAGATACAGGCTGCTCCAACCTGCTGTAAAATGCTTGATTTCGAGAGTGAGCGAAACTAATGAAAACATTGTTGGGGTAAAACCTAAAGGGAAAGACCTAGCACCAAATCCAATTTGCCATCTGATCTAACTTCTGGAGGCAGTCAAAATGAGCCTTAGAATTCTTCCCTACCTTATTCCTGTGCTGAGATACAGGCTGCTCCAACCTGCTGTAAAATGCTTGATTTCGAGAGTGAGCGAAACTAATGAAAACATTGTTGGGGTAAAACCTAAAGGGAAAGACCTAGCACCAAATCCAATTTTGCCATCTGATCTAACTTCTGGAGGCAGTCAAAATGAGCCTTAGAATTCTTCCCTACCTTATTCCTGTGCTGAGATACAGGCTGCTCCAACCTGCTGTAAAATGCTTGATTTCGAGAGTGAGCGAAACTAATGAAAACATTGTTGGGGTAAAACCTAAAGGGAAAGACCTAGCACCAAATCCAATTTGCCATCTGATCTAACTTCTGGAGGCAGTCAAAATGAGCCTTAGAATTCTTCCCTACCTTATTCCTGTGCTGAGATACAGGCTGCTCCAACCTGCTGTAAAATGCTTGATTTCGAGAGTGAGCGAAACTAATGAAAACATTGTTGGGGTAAAACCTAAAGGGAAAGACCTAGCACCAAATCCAATTTGCCATCTGATCTAACTTCTGGAGGCAGTCAAAATGAGCCTTAGAATTCTTCCCTACCTTATTCCTGTGCTGAGATACAGGCTGCTCCAACCTGCTGTAAAATGCTTGATTTCGAGAGTGAGCGAAACTAATGAAAACATTGTTGGGGTAAAACCTAAAGGGAAAGACCTAGCACCAAATCCAATTTGCCATCTGATCTAACTTCTGGAGGCAGTCAAAATGAGCCTTAGAATTCTTCCCTACCTTATTCCTGTGCTGAGATACAGGCTGCTCCAACCTGCTGTAAAATGCTTGATTTCGAGAGTGAGCGAAACTAATGAAAACATTGTTGGGGTAAAACCTAAAGGGAAAGACCTAGCACCAAATCCAATTTGCCATCTGATCTAACTTCTGGAGGCAGTCAAAATGATCCTTAGAATTCTTCCCTACCTTATTCCTGTGCTGAGATACAGGCTGCTCCAACCTGCTGTAAAATGCTTGATTTCGAGAGTGAGCGAAACTAATGAAAACATTGTTGGGGTAAAACCTAAAGGGAAAGACCTAGCACCAAATCCAATTTGCCATCTGATCTAACTTCTGGAGGCAGTCAAAATGATCCTTAGAATTCTTCCCTACCTTATTCCTGTGCTGAGATACCGGCTGCTCCAACCTGCTGTAAAATGCTTGATTTCGAGAGTGAGCGAAACTAATGAAAACATTGTTGGGGTAAAACCTAAAGGGAAAGACCTAGCACCAAATCCAATTTGCCATCTGATCTAACTTCTGGAGGCAGTCAAAATGATCCTTAGAATTCTTCCCTACCTTATTCCTGTGCTGAGATACAGGCTGCTCCAACCTGCTGTAAAATGCTTGATTTCGAGAGTGAGCGAAACTAATGAAAACATTGTTGGGGTAAAACCTAAAGGGAAAGACCTAGCACCAAATCCAATTTGCCATCTGATCTAACTTCTGGAGGCAGTCCAAAATGAGCCTTAGAATTCTTCCCTACCTTATTCCTGTGCTGAGATACAGGCTGCTCCAACCTGCTGTAAAATGCTTGATTTCGAGAGTGAGCGAAACTAATGAAAACATTGTTGGGGTAAAACCTAAAGGGAAAGACCTAGCACCAAATCCAATTTGCCATCTGATCTAACTTCTGGAGGCAGTCAAAATGAGCCTTAGAATTCTTCCCTACCTTATTCCTGTGCTGAGATACAGGCTGCTCCAACCTGCTGTAAAATGCTTGATTTCGAGAGTGAGCGAAACTAATGAAAACATTGTTGGGGTAAAACCTAAAGGGAAAGACCTAGCACCAAATCCAATTTGCCATCTGATCTAACTTCTGGAGGCAGTCAAAATGAGCCTTAGAATTCTTCCCCTACCTTATTCCTGTGCTGAGATACAGGCTGCTCCAACCTGCTGTAAAATGCTTGATTTCGAGAGTGAGCGAAACTAATGAAAACATTGTTGGGGTAAAACCTAAAGGGAAAGACCTAGCACCAAAATCCAATTTGCCATCTGATCTAACTTCTGGAGGCAGTCAAAATGATCCTTAGAATTCTTCCCTACCTTATTCCTGTGCTGAGATACAGGCTGCTCCAACCTGCTGTAAAATGCTTGATTTCGAGAGTGAGCGAAACTAATGAAAACATTGTTGGGGTAAAACCTAAAGGGAAAGACCTAGCACCAAATCCCAATTTGCCATCTGATCTAACTTCTGGAGGCAGTCAAAATGAGCCTTAGAATTCTTCCCTACCTTATTCCTGTGCTGAGATACAGGCTGCTCCAACCTGCTGTAAAATGCTTGATTTCGAGAGTGAGCGAAACTAATGAAAACATTGTTGGGGTAAAACCTAAAGGGAAAGACCTAGCACCAAATCCAATTTGCCATCTGATCTAACTTCTGGAGGCAGTCAAAATGAGCCTTAGAATTCTTCCCTACCTTATTCCTGTGCTGAGATACAGGCTGCTCCAACCTGCTGTAAAATGCTTGATTTCGAGAGTGAGCGAAACTAATGAAAACATTGTTGGGGTAAAACCTAAAGGGAAAGACCTAGCACCAAATCCAATTTGCCATCTGATCTAACTTCTGGAGGCAGTCAAAATGAGCCTTAGAATTCTTCCCTACCTTATTCCTGTGCTGAGATACAGGCTGCTCCAACCTGCTGTAAAATGCTTGATTTCGAGAGTGAGCGAAACTAATGAAAACATTGTTGGGGTAAAACCTAAAGGGAAAGACCTAGCACCAAATCCAATTTGCCATCTGATCTAACTTCTGGAGGCAGTCAAAATGAGCCTTAGAATTCTTCCCTACCTTATTCCTGTGCTGAGATACAGGCTGCTCCAACCTGCTGTAAAATGCTTGATTTCGAGAGTGAGCGAAAACTAATGAAAACATTGTTGGGGTAAAACCTAAAGGGAAAGACCTAGCACCAAATCCAATTTGCCATCTGATCTAACTTCTGGAGGCAGTCAAAATGAGCCTTAGAATTCTTCCCTACCTTATTCCTGTGCTGAGATACAGGCTGCTCCAACCTGCTGTAAAATGCTTGATTTCGAGAGTGAGCGAAACTAATGAAAACATTGTTGGGGTAAAACCTAAAGGGAAAGACCTAGCACCAAATCCAATTTGCCATCTGATCTAACTTCTGGAGGCAGTCAAAATGAGCCTTAGAATTCTTCCCTACCTTATTCCTGTGCTGAGATACAGGCTGCTCCAACCTGCTGTAAAATGCTTGATTTCGAGAGTGAGCGAAACTAATGAAAACATTGTTGGGGTAAAACCTAAAGGGAAAGACCTAGCACCAAATCCAATTTGCCATCTGATCTAACTTCTGGAGGCAGTCAAAATGAGCCTTAGAATTCTTCCCTACCTTATTCCTATGCTGAGATACAGGCTGCTCCAACCTGCTGTAAAATGCTTGATTTCGAGAGTGAGCGAAACTAATGAAAACATTGTTGGGGTAAAACCTAAAGGGGAAAGACCTAGCACCAAATCCAATTTGCCATCTGATCTAACTTCTGGAGGCAGTCAAAATGATCCTTAGAATTCTTCCCTACCTTATTCCTGTGCTGAGATACAGGCTGCTCCAACCTGCTGTAAAATGCTTGATTTCGAGAGTGAGCGAAACTAATGAAAACATTGTTGGGGTAAAACCTAAAGGGAAAGACCTAGCACCAAATCCAATTTGCCATCTGATCTAACTTCTGGAGGCAGTCAAAATGAGCCTTAGAATTCTTCCCTACCTTATTCCTGTGCTGAGATACAGGCTGCTCCAACCTGCTGTAAAATGCTTGATTTCGAGAGTGAGCGAAACTAATGAAAACATTGTTGGGGTAAAACCTAAAGGGAAAGACCTAGCACCAAATCCAATTTGCCATCTGATCTAACTTCTGGAGGCAGTCAAAATGAGCCTTAGAATTCTTCCCTACCTTATTCCTGTGCTGAGATACAGGCTGCTCCAACCTGCTGTAAAATGCTTGATTTCGAGAGTGAGCGAAACTAATGAAAACATTGTTGGGGTAAAACCTAAAGGGAAAGACCTAGCACCAAATCCAATTTGCCATCTGATCTAACTTCTGGAGGCAGTCAAAATGAGCCTTAGAATTCTTCCCTACCTTATTCCTGTGCTGAGATACAGGCTGCTCCAACCTGCTGTAAAATGCTTGATTTCGAGAGTGAGCGAAACTAATGAAAACATTGTTGGGGTAAAACCTAAAGGGAAAGACCTAGCACCAAATCCAATTTGCCATCTGATCTAACTTCTGGAGGCAGTCAAAATGAGCCTTAGAATTCTTCCCTACCTTATTCCTGTGCTGAGATACAGGCTGCTCCAACCTGCTGTAAAATGCTTGATTTCGAGAGTGAGCGAAACTAATGAAAACATTGTTGGGCGTAAAACCTAAAGGGAAAGACCTAGCACCAAATCCAATTTGCCATCTGATCTAACTTCTGGAGGCAGTCAAAATGAGCCTTAGAATTCTTCCCTACCTTATTCCTGTGCTGAGATACAGGCTGCTCCAACCTGCTGTAAAATGCTTGATTTCGAGAGTGAGCGAAACTAATGAAAACATTGTTGGGGTAAAACCTAAAGGGAAAGACCTAGCACCAAATCCAATTTGCCATCTGATCTAACTTCTGGAGGCAGTCAAAATGAGCCTTAGAATTCTTCCCTACCTTATTCCTGTGCTGAGATACCGGCTGCTCCAACCTGCTGTAAAATGCTTGATTTCGAGAGTGAGCGAAACTAATGAAAACATTGTTGGGGTAAAACCTAAAGGGAAAGACCTAGCACCAAATCCAATTTGCCATCTGATCTAACTTCTGGAGGCAGTCAAAATGAGCCTTAGAATTCTTCCCTACCTTATTCCTGTGCTGAGATACAGGCTGCTCCAACCTGCTGTAAAATGCTTGATTTCGAGAGTGAGCGAAACTAATGAAAAACATTGTTGGGGTAAAACCTAAAGGGAAAGACCTAGCACCAAATCCAATTTGCCATCTGATCTAACTTCTGGAGGCAGTCAAAATGAGCCTTAGAATTCTTCCCTACCTTATTCCTTGCTGAGATACAGGCTGCTCCAACCTGCTGTAAAATGCTTGATTTCGAGAGTGAGCGAAACTAATGAAAACATTGTTGGGGTAAAACCTAAAGGGAAAGACCTAGCACCAAATCCAATTTGCCATCTGATCTAACTTCTGGAGGCAGTCAAAATGAGCATTTGAATTCTTCCCTACCTTATTCCTGTGCTGAGATACAGGCTGCTCCAACCTGCTGTAAAATGCTTGATTTCGAGAGTGAGCGAAACTAATGAAAACATTGTTGGGGTAAAACCCTAAAGGGAAAGACCTAGCACCAAATCCAATTTGCCATCTGATCTAACTTCTGGAGGCAGTCAAAATGATCCTTAGAATTCTTCCCTACCTTATTCCTGTGCTGAGATACAGGCTGCTCCAACCTGCTGTAAAATGCTTGATTTCGAGAGTGAGCGAAACTAATGAAAACATTGTTGGGGTAAAACCTAAAGGGAAAGACCTAGCACCAAATCCAATTTGCCATCTGATCTAACTTCTGGAGGCAGTCAAAATGAGCCTTAGAATTCTTCCCTACCTTATTCCTGTGCTGAGATACAGGCTGCTCCAACCTGCTGTAAAATGCTTGATTTCGAGAGTGAGCGAAACTAATGAAAACATTGTTGGGGTAAAACCTAAAGGGAAAGACCTAGCACCAAATCCAAATTGCCATCTGATCTAACTTCTGGAGGCAGTCAAAATGAGCCTTAGAATTCTTCCCTACCTTATTCCTGTGCTGAGATACAGGCTGCTCCAACCTGCTGTAAAATGCTTGATTTCGAGAGTGAGCGAAACTAATGAAAACATTGTTGGGGTAAAACCTAAAGGGAAAGACCTAGCACCAAATCCAATTTGCCATCTGATCTAACTTCTGGAGGCAGTCAAAATGATCCTTAGAATTCTTCCCTACCTTATTCCTGTGCTGAGATACAGGCTGCTCCAACCTGCTGTAAAATGCTTGATTTCGAGAGTGAGCGAAACTAATGAAAACATTTTTGGGGTAAAACCTAAAGGGAAAGACCTAGCACCCAAATCCAATTTGCCATCTGATCTAACTTCTGGAGGCAGTCAAAATGAGCCTTAGAATTCTTCCCTACCTTATTCCTGTGCTGAGATACAGGCTGCTCCAACCTGCTGTAAAATGCTTGATTTCGAGAGTGAGCGAAACTAATGAAAACATTGTTGGGGTAAAACCTAAAGGGAAAGACCTAGCACCAAATCCAATTTGCCATCTGATCTAACTTCTGGAGGCAGTCAAAATGATCCTTAGAATTCTTCCCTACCTTATTCCTGTGCTGAGATACAGGCTGCTCCAACCTGCTGTTAAAATGCTTGATTTCGAGAGTGAGCGAAACTAATGAAAACATTGTTGGGGTAAAACCTAAAGGGAAAGACCTAGCACCAAATCCAATTTGCCATCTGATCTAACTTCTGGAGGCAGTCAAAATGAGCCTTAGAATTCTTCCCTACCTTATTCCTGTGCTGAGATACAGGCTGCTCCAACCTGCTGTAAAATGCTTGATTTCGAGAGTGAGCGAAACTAATGAAAACATTGTTGGGGTAAAACCTAAAGGGAAAGACCTAGCACCAAATCCAATTTGCCATCTGATCTAACTTCTGGAGGCAGTCAAAATGAGCCTTAGAATTCTTCCCTACCTTATTCCTGTGCTGAGATACAGGCTGCTCCAACCTGCTGTAAAATGCTTGATTTCGAGAGTGAGCGAAACTAATGAAAACATTGTTGGGGTAAAACCTAAAGGGAAAGACCTAGCACCAAATCCAATTTGCCATCTGATCTAACTTCTGGAGGCAGTCAAAATGATCCTTAGAATTCTTCCCTACCTTATTCCTGTGCTGAGATACAGGCTGCTCCAACCTGCTGTAAAATGCTTGATTTCGAGAGTGAGCGAAACTAATGAAAACATTGTTGGGGGTAAAACCTAAAGGGAAAGACCTAGCACCAAATCCAATTTGCCATCTGATCTAACTTCTGGAGGCAGTCAAAATGATCCTTAGAATTCTTCCCAACCTTATTCCTATGCTGAGATACAGGCTGCTCCAACCTGCTGTAAAATGCTTGATTTCGAGAGTGAGCGAAACTAATGAAAACATTGTTGGGGTAAAAACCTAAAGGGAAAGACCTAGCACAAATCCAATTTGCCATCTGATCTAACTTCTGGAGGCAGTCAAAATGAGCCTTAGAATTCTTCCCTACCTTATTCCTGTGCTGAGATACAGGCTGCTCCAACCTGCTGTAAAATGCTTGATTTCGAGAGTGAGCGAAACTAATGAAAACATTGTTGGGGTAAAACCTAAAGGGAAAGGACCTAGCACCAAATCCAATTTGCCATCTGATCTAACTTCTGGAGGCAGTCAAAATGAGCCTTAGAATTCTTCCCTACCTTATTCCTGTGCTGAGATACAGGCTGCTCCAACCTGCTGTAAAATGCTTGATTTCGAGAGTGAGCGAAACTAATGAAAACATTGTTGGGGTAAAACCTAAAGGGAAAGACCTAGCACCAAATCCAATTTGCCATCTGATCTAACTTCTGGAGGCAGTCAAAATGAGCATTTGAATTCTTCCCTACCTTATTCCTGTGCTGAGATACAGGCTGCTCCAACCTGCTGTAAAATGCTTGATTTCGAGAGTGAGCGAAACTAATGAAAACATTGTTGGGGTAAAACCTAAAGGGAAAGACCTAGCACCAAATCCAATTTGCCATCTGATCTAACTTCTGGAGGCAGTCAAAATGATCCTTAGAATTCTTCCCTACCTTATTCCTGTGCTGAGATACAGGCTGCTCCAACCTGCTGTAAAATGCTTGATTTCGAGAGTGAGCGAAACTAATGAAAACATTGTTGGGGTAAAACCTAAAGGGAAAGACCTAGCACCAAATCCAATTTGCCATTTGATCTAACTTCTGGAGGCAGTCAAAATGAGCATTTGAATTCTTCCCTACCTTATTCCTGTGCTGAGATACAGGCTGCTCCAACCTGCTGTAAAATGCTTGATTTCGAGAGTGAGCGAAACTAATGAAAACATTGTTGGGGTAAAACCTAAAGGGAAAGACCTAGCACCAAATCCAATTTGCCATCTGATCTAACTTCTGGAGGCAGTCAAAATGATCCTTAGAATTCTTCCCTACCTTATTCCTGTGCTGAGATACAGGCTGCTCCAACCTGCTGTAAAATGCTTGATTTCGAGAGTGAGCGAAACTAATGAAAACATTGTTGGGGTAAAACCTAAAGGGAAAGACCTAGCACCAAATCCAATTTGCCATCTGATCTAACTTCTGGAGGCAGTCAAAATGAGCCTTAGAATTCTTCCCTACCTTGTTCCTGTGCTGAGATACAGGCTGCTCCAACCTGCTGTAAAATGCTTGATTTCGAGAGTGAGCGAAACTAATGAAAACATTGTTGGGGTAAAACCTAAAGGGAAAGACCTAGCACCAAATCCAATTTGCCATCTGATCTAACTTCTGGAGGCAGTCAAAATGAGCCTTAGAATTCTTCCCTACCTTATTCCTGTGCTGAGATACAGGCTGCTCCAACCTGCTGTAAAATGCTTGATTTCGAGAGTGAGCGAAACTAATGAAAACATTGTTGGGGTAAAACCTAAAGGGAAAGACCTAGCACCAAATCCAATTTGCCATCTGATCTAACTTCTGGAGGCAGTCAAAATGAGCCTTAGAATTCTTCCCTACCTTATTCCTGTGCTGAGATACAGGCTGCTCCAACCTGCTGTAAAATGCTTGATTTCGAGAGTGAGCGAAACTAATGAAAACATTGTTGGGGTAAAACCTAAAGGGAAAGACCTAGCACCAAATCCAATTTGCCATCTGATCTAACTTCTGGAGGCAGTCAAAATGATCCTTAGAATTCTTCCCTACCTTATTCCTGTGCTGAGATACAGGCTGCTCCAACCTGCTGTAAAATGCTTGATTTCGAGAGTGAGCGAAACTAATGAAAACATTGTTGGGGTAAAACCTAAAGGGAAAGACCTAGCACCAAATCCAATTTGCCATCTGATCTAACTTCTGGAGGCAGTCAAAATGAGCCTTAGAATTCTTCCCTACCTTATTCCTGTGCTGAGATACAGGCTGCTCCAACCTGCTGTAAAATGCTTGATTTCGAGAGTGAGCGAAACTAATGAAAACATTGTTGGGGTAAAACCTAAAGGGAAAGACCTAGCACCAAATCCAATTTGCCATCTGATCTAACTTCTGGAGGCAGTCAAAATGAGCCTTAGAATTCTTCCCTACCTTATTCCTGTGCTGAGATACGGCTGCTCCAACCTGCTGTAAAATGCTTGATTTCGAGAGTGAGCGAAACTAATGAAAACATTGTTGGGGTAAAACCTAAAGGGAAAGACCTAGCACCAAATCCAATTTGCCATCTGATCTAACTTCTGGAGGCAGTCAAAATGAGCCTTAGAATTCTTCCCTACCTTATTCCTGTGCTGAGATACAGGCTGCTCCAACCTGCTGTAAAATGCTTGATTTCGAGAGTGAGCGAAACTAATGAAAACATTGTTGGGGTAAAACCTAAAGGGAAAGACCTAGCACCAAATCCAATTTGCCATCTGATCTAACTTCTGGAGGCAGTCAAAATGAGCCTTAGAATTCTTCCCTACCTTATTCCTGTGCTGAGATACAGGCTGCTCCAACCTGCTGTAAAATGCTTGATTTCGAGAGTGAGCGAAACTAATGAAAACATTGTTGGGGTAAAACCTAAAGGGAAAGACCTAGCACCAAATCCAATTTGCCATCTGATCTAACTTCTGGAGGCAGTCAAAATGAGCCTTAGAATTCTTCCCTACCTTATTCCTGTGCTGAGATACAGGCTGCTCCAACCTGCTGTAAAATGCTTGATTTCGAGAGTGAGCGAAACTAATGAAAACATTGTTGGGGTAAAACCTAAAGGGAAAGACCTAGCACCAAATCCAATTTGCCATCTGATCTAACTTCTGGAGGCAGTCAAAATGATCCTTAGAATTCTTCCCTACCTTATTCCTGTGCTGAGATACAGGCTGCTCCAACCTGCTGTAAAATGCTTGATTTCGAGAGTGAGCGAAACTAATGAAAACATTGTTGGGGTAAAACCTAAAGGGAAAGACCTAGCACCAAATCCAATTTGCCATCTGATCTAACTTCTGGAGGCAGTCAAAATGAGCCTTAGAATTCTTCCCTACCTTATTCCTGTGCTGAGATACCGGCTGCTCCAACCTGCTGTAAAATGCTTGATTTCGAGAGTGAGCGAAACTAATGAAAACATTGTTGGGGTAAAACCTAAAGGGAAAGACCTAGCACCAAATCCAATTTGCCATCTGATCTAACTTCTGGAGGCAGTCAAAATGATCCTTAGAATTCTTCCCTACCTTATTCCTGTGCTGAGATACAGGCTGCTCCAACCTGCTGTAAAATGCTTGATTTCGAGAGTGAGCGAAACTAATGAAAACATTGTTGGGGTAAAACCTAAAGGGAAAGACCTAGCACCAAATCCAATTTGCCATCTGATCTAACTTCTGGAGGCAGTCAAAATGAGCCTTAGAATTCTTCCCTACCTTATTCCTGTGCTGAGATACAGGCTGCTCCAACCTGCTGTAAAATGCTTGATTTCGAGAGTGAGCGAAACTAATGAAAACATTGTTGGGGTAAAACCTAAAGGGAAAGACCTAGCACCAAATCCAATTTGCCATCTGATCTAACTTCTGGAGGCAGTCAAAATGAGCCTTAGAATTCTTCCCTACCTTATTCCTGTGCTGAGATACAGGCTGCTCCAACCTGCTGTAAAATGCTTGATTTCGAGAGTGAGCGAAACTAATGAAAACATTGTTGGGGTAAAACCTAAAGGGAAAGACCTAGCACCAAATCCAATTTGCCATCTGATCTAACTTCTGGAGGCAGTCAAAATGAGCCTTAGAATTCTTCCCTACCTTATTCCTGTGCTGAGATACAGGCTGCTCCAACCTGCTGTAAAATGCTTGATTTCGAGAGTGAGCGAAACTAATGAAAACATTGTTGGGGTAAAACCTAAAGGGAAAGACCTAGCACCAAATCCAATTTGCCATCTGATCTAACTTCTGGAGGCAGTCAAAATGATCCTTAGAATTCTTCCCTACCTTATTCCTGTGCTGAGATACAGGCTGCTCCAACCTGCTGTAAAATGCTTGATTTCGAGAGTGAGCGAAACTAATGAAAACATTGTTGGGGTAAAACCTAAAGGGAAAGACCTAGCACCAAATCCAATTTGCCATCTGATCTAACTTCTGGAGGCAGTCAAAATGAGCCTTAGAATTCTTCCCTACCTTATTCCTATGCTGAGATACAGGCTGCTCCAACCTGCTGTAAAATGCTTGATTTCGAGAGTGAGCGAAACTAATGAAAACATTGTTGGGGTAAAACCTAAAGGGAAAGACCTAGCACCAAATCCAATTTGCCATCTGATCTAACTTCTGGAGGCAGTCAAAATGAGCCTTAGAATTCTTCCCTACCTTATTCCTGTGCTGAGATACAGGCTGCTCCAACCTGCTGTAAAATGCTTGATTTCGAGAGTGAGCGAAACTAATGAAAACATTGTTGGGGTAAAACCTAAAGGGAAAGACCTAGCACCAAATCCAATTTGCCATCTGATCTAACTTCTGGAGGCAGTCAAAATGAGCCTTAGAATTCTTCCCTACCTTATTCCTGTGCTGAGATACAGGCTGCTCCAACCTGCTGTAAAATGCTTGATTTCGAGAGTGAGCGAAACTAATGAAAACATTGTTGGGGTAAAACCTAAAGGGAAAGACCTAGCACCAAATCCAATTTGCCATCTGATCTAACTTCTGGAGGCAGTGAAAATGAGCCTTAGAATTCTTCCCTACCTTATTCCTGTGCTGAGATACAGGCTGCTCCAACCTGCTGTAAAATGCTTGATTTCGAGAGTGAGCGAAACTAATGAAAACATTGTTGGGGTAAAACCTAAAGGGAAAGACCTAGCACCAAATCCAATTTGCCATCTGATCTAACTTCTGGAGGCAGTCAAAATGAGCCTTAGAATTCTTCCCTACCTTATTCCTGTGCTGAGATACAGGCTGCTCCAACCTGCTGTAAAATGCTTGATTTCGAGAGTGAGCGAAACTAATGAAAACATTGTTGGGGTAAAACCTAAAGGGAAAGACCTAGCACCAAATCCAATTTGCCATCTGATCTAACTTCTGGAGGCAGTCAAAATGAGCCTTAGAATTCTTCCCTACCTTATTCCTGTGCTGAGATACAGGCTGCTCCAACCTGCTGTAAAATGCTTGATTTCGAGAGTGAGCGAAACTAATGAAAACATTGTTGGGGTAAAACCTAAAGGGAAAGACCTAGCACCAAATCCAATTTGCCATCTGATCTAACTTCTGGAGGCAGTCAAAATGAGCCTTAGAATTCTTCCCTACCTTATTCCTATGCTGAGATACAGGCTGCTCCAACCTGCTGTAAAATGCTTGATTTCGAGAGTGAGCGAAACTAATGAAAACATTGTTGGGGTAAAACCTAAAGGGAAAGACCTAGCACCAAATCCAATTTGCCATCTGATCTAACTTCTGGAGGCAGTCAAAATGATCCTTAGAATTCTTCCCTACCTTATTCCTGTGCTGAGATACAGGCTGCTCCAACCTGCTGTAAAATGCTTGATTTCGAGAGTGAGCGAAACTAATGAAAACATTGTTGGGGTAAAACCTAAAGGGAAAGACCTAGCACCAAATCCAATTTGCCATCTGATCTAACTTCTGGAGGCAGTCAAAATGAGCCTTAGAATTCTTCCCTACCTTATTCCTGTGCTGAGATACAGGCTGCTCCAACCTGCTGTAAAATGCTTGATTTCGAGAGTGAGCGAAACTAATGAAAACATTGTTGGGGTAAAACCTAAAGGGAAAGACCTAGCACCAAATCCAATTTGCCATCTGATCTAACTTCTGGAGGCAGTCAAAATGAGCCTTAGAATTCTTCCCTACCTTATTCCTGTGCTGAGATACAGGCTGCTCCAACCTGCTGTAAAATGCTTGATTTCGAGAGTGAGCGAAACTAATGAAAACATTGTTGGGGTAAAACCTAAAGGGAAAGACCTAGCACCAAATCCAATTTGCCATCTGATCTAACTTCTGGAGGCAGTCAAAATGAGCCTTAGAATTCTTCCCTACCTTATTCCTGTGCTGAGATACAGGCTGCTCCAACCTGCTGTAAAATGCTTGATTTCGAGAGTGAGCGAAACTAATGAAAACATTGTTGGGGTAAAACCTAAAGGGAAAGACCTAGCACCAAATCCAATTTGCCATCTGATCTAACTTCTGGAGGCAGTCAAAATGAGCCTTAGAATTCTTCCCTACCTTATTCCTGTGCTGAGATACAGGCTGCTCCAACCTGCTGTAAAATGCTTGATTTCGAGAGTGAGCGAAACTAATGAAAACATTGTTGGGGTAAAACCTAAAGGGAAAGACCTAGCACCAAATCCAATTTGCCATCTGATCTAACTTCTGGAGGCAGTCAAAATGAGCCTTAGAATTCTTCCCTACCTTATTCCTGTGCTGAGATACAGGCTGCTCCAACCTGCTGTAAAATGCTTGATTTCGAGAGTGAGCGAAACTAATGAAAACATTGTTGGGGTAAAACCTAAAGGGAAAGACCTAGCACCAAATCCAATTTGCCATCTGATCTAACTTCTGGAGGCAGTCAAAATGAGCCTTAGAATTCTTCCCTACCTTATTCCTGTGCTGAGATACCGGCTGCTCCAACCTGCTGTAAAATGCTTGATTTCGAGAGTGAGCGAAACTAATGAAAACATTGTTGGGGTAAAACCTAAAGGGAAAGACCTAGCACCAAATCCAATTTGCCATCTGATCTAACTTCTGGAGGCAGTCAAAATGAGCCTTAGAATTCTTCCCTACCTTATTCCTGTGCTGAGATACAGGCTGCTCCAACCTGCTGTAAAATGCTTGATTTCGAGAGTGAGCGAAACTAATGAAAACATTGTTGGGGTAAAACCTAAAGGGAAAGACCTAGCACAAAATCCAATTTGCCATCTGATCTAACTTCTGGAGGCAGTCAAAATGAGCCTTAGAATTCTTCCCTACCTTATTCCTATGCTGAGATACAGGCTGCTCCAACCTGCTGTAAAATGCTTGATTTCGAGAGTGAGCGAAACTAATGAAAACATTGTTGGGGTAAAACCTAAAGGGAAAGACCTAGCACCAAATCCAATTTGCCATCTGATCTAACTTCTGGAGGCAGTCAAAATGAGCCTTAGAATTCTTCCCTACCTTATTCCTGTGCTGAGATACAGGCTGCTCCAACCTGCTGTAAAATGCTTGATTTCGAGAGTGAGCGAAACTAATGAAAACATTGTTGGGGTAAAACCTAAAGGGAAAGACCTAGCACCAAATCCAATTTGCCATCTGATCTAACTTCTGGAGGCAGTCAAAATGATCCTTAGAATTCTTCCCTACCTTATTCCTGTGCTGAGATACAGGCTGCTCCAACCTGCTTAAAATGCTTGATTTCGAGAGTGAGCGAAACTAATGAAAACATTGTTGGGGTAAAACCTAAAGGGAAAGACCTAGCACCAAATCCAATTTGCCATCTGATCTAACTTCTGGAGGCAGTCAAAATGAGCCTTAGAATTCTTCCTACCTTATTCCTGTGCTGAGATACAGGCTGCTCCAACCTGCTGTAAAATGCTTGATTTCGAGAGTGAGCGAAACTAATGAAAACATTGTTCGGGTAAAACCTAAAGGGAAAGACCTAGCACCAAATCCAATTTGCCATCTGATCTAACTTCTGGAGGCAGTCAAAATGAGCCTTAGAATTCTTCCCTACCTTATTCCTGTGCTGAGATACAGGCTGCTCCAACCTGCTGTAAAATGCTTGATTTCGAGAGTGAGCGAAACTAATGAAAACATTGTTGGGGTAAAACCTAAAGGGAAAGACCTAGCACCAAATCCAATTTGCCATCTGATCTAACTTCTGGAGGCAGTCAAAATGATCCTTAGAATTCTTCCCAACCTTATTCCTATGCTGAGATACAGGCTGCTCCAACCTGCTGTAAAATGCTTGATTTCGAGAGTGAGCGAAACTAATGAAAACATTGTTGGGGTAAAACCTAAAGGGAAAGACCTAGCACCAAATCCAATTTGCCATCTGATCTAACTTCTGGAGGCAGTCCAAATGAGCATTTGAATTCTTCCCTACCTTATTCCTGTGCTGAGATACAGGCTGCTCCAACCTGCTGTAAAATGCTTGATTTCGAGAGTGAGCGAAACTAATGAAAACATTGTTGGGGTAAAACCTAAAGGGAAAGACCTAGCACCAAATCCAATTTGCCATCTGATCTAACTTCTGGAGGCAGTCAAAATGATCCTTAGAATTCTTCCCTACCTTATTCCTGTGCTGAGATACAGGCTGCTCCAACCTGCTGTAAAATGCTTGATTTCGAGAGTGAGCGAAACTAATGAAAACATTGTTGGGGTAAAACCTAAAGGGAAAGACCTAGCACCAAATCCAATTTGCCATCTGATCTAACTTCTGGAGGCAGTCAAAATGAGCATTTGAATTCTTCCCTACCTTATTCCTGTGCTGAGATACAGGCTGCTCCAACCTGCTGTAAAATGCTTGATTTCGAGAGTGAGCGAAACTAATGAAAACATTGTTGGGGTAAAACCTAAAGGGAAAGACCTAGCACCAAATCCAATTTGCCATCTGATCTAACTTCTGGAGGCAGTCAAAATGATCCTTAGAATTCTTCCCTACCTTATTCCTGTGCTGAGATACAGGCTGCTCCAACCTGCTGTAAAATGCTTGATTTCGAGAGTGAGCGAAACTAATGAAAACATTGTTGGGGTAAAACCTAAAGGGAAAGACCTAGCACCAAATCCAATTTGCCATCTGATCTAACTTCTGGAGGCAGTCAAAATGAGCCTTAGAATTCTTCCCTACCTTGTTCCTGTGCTGAGATACAGGCTGCTCCAACCTGCTGTAAAATGCTTGATTTCGAGAGTGAGCGAAACTAATGAAAACATTGTTGGGGTAAAACCTAAAGGGAAAGACCTAGCACCAAATCCAATTTGCCATCTGATCTAACTTCTGGAGGCAGTCAAAATGAGCCTTAGAATTCTTCCCTACCTTATTCCTGTGCTGAGATACAGGCTGCTCCAACCTGCTGTAAAATGCTTGATTTCGAGAGTGAGCGAAACTAATGAAAACATTGTTGGGGTAAAACCTAAAGGGAAAGACCTAGCACCAAATCCAATTTGCCATCTGATCTAACTTCTGGAGGCAGTCAAAATGAGCCTTAGAATTCTTCCCTACCTTATTCCTGTGCTGAGATACAGGCTGCTCCAACCTGCTGTAAAATGCTTGATTTCGAGAGTGAGCGAAACTAATGAAAACATTGTTGGGGTAAAACCTAAAGGGAAAGACCTAGCACCAAATCCAATTTGCCATCTGATCTAACTTCTGGAGGCAGTCAAAATGAGCCTTAGAATTCTTCCCTACCTTATTCCTGTGCTGAGATACAGGCTGCTCCAACCTGCTGTAAAATGCTTGATTTCGAGAGTGAGCGAAACTAATGAAAACATTGTTGGGGTAAAACCTAAAGGGAAAGACCTAGCACCAAATCCAATTTGCCATCTGATCTAACTTCTGGAGGCAGTCAAAATGAGCCTTAGAATTCTTCCCTACCTTATTCCTGTGCTGAGATACAGGCTGCTCCAACCTGCTGTAAAATGCTTGATTTCGAGAGTGAGCGAAACTAATGAAAACATTGTTGGGGTAAAACCTAAAGGGAAAGACCTAGCACCAAATCCAATTTGCCATCTGATCTAACTTCTGGAGGCAGTCAAAATGAGCCTTAGAATTCTTCCCTACCTTATTCCTGTGCTGAGATACAGGCTGCTCCAACCTGCTGTAAAATGCTTGATTTCGAGAGTGAGCGAAACTAATGAAAACATTGTTGGGGTAAAACCTAAAGGGAAAGACCTAGCACCAAATCCAATTTGCCATCTGATCTAACTTCTGGAGGCAGTCAAAATGATCCTTAGAATTCTTCCCTACCTTATTCCTGTGCTGAGATACAGGCTGCTCCAACCTGCTGTAAAATGCTTGATTTCGAGAGTGAGCGAAACTAATGAAAACATTGTTGGGGTAAAACCTAAAGGGAAAGACCTAGCACCAAATCCAATTTGCCATCTGATCTAACTTCTGGAGGCAGTCAAAATGATCCTTAGAATTCTTCCCTACCTTATTCCTGTGCTGAGATACAGGCTGCTCCAACCTGCTGTAAAATGCTTGATTTCGAGAGTGAGCGAAACTAATGAAAACATTGTTGGGGTAAAACCTAAAGGGAAAGACCTAGCACCAAATCCAATTTGCCATCTGATCTAACTTCTGGAGGCAGTCAAAATGAGCCTTTGAATTCTTCCCTACCTTATTCCTGTGCTGAGATACTGGCTGCTCCAACCTGCTGTAAAATGCTTGATTTCGAGAGTGAGCGAAACTAATGAAAACATTGTTGGGGTAAAACCTAAAGGGAAAGACCTAGCACCAAATCCAATTTGCCATCTGATCTAACTTCTGGAGGCAGTCAAAATGAGCATTTGAATTCTTCCCTACCTTATTCCTGTGCTGAGATACAGGCTGCTCCAACCTGCTGTAAAATGCTTGATTTCGAGAGTGAGCGAAACTAATGAAAACATTGTTGGGGTAAAACCTAAAGGGAAAGACCTAGCACCAAATCCAATTTGCCATCTGATCTAACTTCTGGAGGCAGTCAAAATGATCCTTAGAATTCTTCCCTACCTTATTCCTGTGCTGAGATACAGGCTGCTCCAACCTGCTGTAAAATGCTTGATTTCGAGAGTGAGCGAAACTAATGAAAACATTGTTGGGGTAAAACCTAAAGGGAAAGACCTAGCACCAAATCCAATTTGCCATCTGATCTAACTTCTGGAGGCAGTCAAAATGAGCCTTAGAATTCTTCCCTACCTTGTTCCTGTGCTGAGATACAGGCTGCTCCAACCTGCTGTAAAATGCTTGATTTCGAGAGTGAGCGAAACTAATGAAAACATTGTTGGGGTAAAACCTAAAGGGAAAGACCTAGCACCAAATCCAATTTGCCATCTGATCTAACTTCTGGAGGCAGTCAAAATGATCCTTAGAATTCTTCCCTACCTTATTCCTGTGCTGAGATACAGGCTGCTCCAACCTGCTGTAAATGCTTGATTTCGAGAGTGAGCGAAACTAATGAAAACATTGTTGGGGTAAAACCTAAAGGGAAAGACCTAGCACCAAATCCAATTTGCCATCTGATCTAACTTCTGGAGGCAGTCAAAATGAGCCTTAGAATTCTTCCCTACCTTATTCCTGTGCTGAGATACAGGCTGCTCCAACCTGCTGTAAAATGCTTGATTTCGAGAGTGAGCGAAACTAATGAAAACATTGTTGGGGTAAAACCTAAAGGGAAAGACCTAGCACCAAATCCAATTTGCCATCTGATCTAACTTCTGGAGGCAGTCAAAATGAGCCTTAGAATTCTTCCCTACCTTATTCCTGTGCTGAGATACAGGCTGCTCCAACCTGCTGTAAAATGCTTGATTTCGAGAGTGAGCGAAACTAATGAAAACATTGTTGGGGTAAAACCTAAAGGGAAAGACCTAGCACCAAATCCAATTTGCCATCTGATCTAACTTCTGGAGGCAGTCAAAATGAGCCTTAGAATTCTTCCCTACCTTATTCCTGTGCTGAGATACAGGCTGCTCCAACCTGCTGTAAAATGCTTGATTTCGAGAGTGAGCGAAACTAATGAAAACATTGTTGGGGTAAAACCTAAAGGGAAAGACCTAGCACCAAATCCAATTTGCCATCTGATCTAACTTCTGGAGGCAGTCAAAATGAGCCTTAGAATTCTTCCCTACCTTATTCCTGTGCTGAGATACAGGCTGCTCCAACCTGCTGTAAAATGCTTGATTTCGAGAGTGAGCGAAACTAATGAAAACATTGTTGGGGTAAAACCTAAAGGGAAAGACCTAGCACCAAATCCAATTTGCCATCTGATCTAACTTCTGGAGGCAGTCAAAATGAGCCTTAGAATTCTTCCCTACCTTATTCCTGTGCTGAGATACAGGCTGCTCCAACCTGCTGTAAAATGCTTGATTTCGAGAGTGAGCGAAACTAATGAAAACATTGTTGGGGTAAAACCTAAAGGGAAAGACCTAGCACCAAATCCAATTTGCCATCTGATCTAACTTCTGGAGGCAGTCAAAATGAGCCTTAGAATTCTTCCCTACCTTATTCCTGTGCTGAGATACAGGCTGCTCCAACCTGCTGTAAAATGCTTGATTTCGAGAGTGAGCGAAACTAATGAAAACATTGTTGGGGTAAAACCTAAAGGGAAAGACCTAGCACCAAATCCAATTTGCCATCTGATCTAACTTCTGGAGGCAGTCAAAATGAGCCTTTGAATTCTTCCCTACCTTATTCCTGTGCTGAGATACAGGCTGCTCCAACCTGCTGTAAAATGCTTGATTTCGAGAGTGAGCGAAACTAATGAAAACTTGTTGGGGTAAAACCTAAAGGGAAAGACCTAGCACCAAATCCAATTTGCCATCTGATCTAACTTCTGGAGGCAGTCAAAATGAGCCTTTGAATTCTTCCCTACCTTATTCCTGTGCTGAGATACAGGCTGCTCCAACCTGCTGTAAAATGCTTGATTTCGAGAGTGAGCGAAACTAATGAAAACATTGTTGGGGTAAAACCTAAAGGGAAAGACCTAGCACCAAATCCAATTTGCCATCTGATCTAACTTCTGGAGGCAGTCAAAATGAGCCTTTGAATTCTTCCCTACCTTATTCCTGTGCTGAGATACAGGCTGCTCCAACCTGCTGTAAAATGCTTGATTTCGAGAGTGAGCGAAACTAATGAAAACATTGTTGGGGTAAAACCTAAAGGGAAAGACCTAGCACCAAATCCAATTTGCCATCTGATCTAACTTCTGGAGGCAGTCAAAATGATCCTTAGAATTCTTCCCTACCTTATTCCTGTGCTGAGATACAGGCTGCTCCAAACTGCTGTAAAATGCTTGATTTCGAGAGTGAGCGAAACTAATGAAAACATTGTTGGGGTAAAACCTAAAGGGAAAGACCTAGCACCAAATCCAATTTACCATCTGATCTAACTTCTGGAGGCAGTCAAAATGAGCCTTAGAATTCTTCCCTACCTTATTCCTGTGCTGAGATACAGGCTGCTCCAACCTGCTGTAAAATGCTTGATTTCGAGAGTGAGCGAAACTAATGAAAACATTGTTGGGGTAAAACCTAAAGGGAAAGACCTAGCACCAAATCCAATTTGCCATCTGATCTAACTTCTGGAGGCAGTCAAAATGAGCCTTAGAATTCTTCCCTACCTTATTCCTGTGCTGAGATACAGGCTGCTCCAACCTGCTGTAAAATGCTTGATTTCGAGAGTGAGCGAAACTAATGAAAACATTGTTGGGGTAAAACCTAAAGGGAAAGACCTAGCACCAAATCCAATTTGCCATCTGATCTAACTTCTGGAGGCAGTCAAAATGAGCCTTAGAATTCTTCCCTACCTTATTCCTGTGCTGAGATACAGGCTGCTCCAACCTGCTGTAAAATGCATGATTTCGAGAGTGAGCGAAACTAATGAAAACATTGTTGGGGTAAAACCTAAAGGGAAAGACCTAGCACCAAATCCAATTTGCCATCTGATCTAACTTCTGGAGGCAGTCAAAATGAGCCTTAGAATTCTTCCCTACCTTATTCCTGTGCTGAGATACAGGCTGCTCCAACCTGCTGTAAAATGCTTGATTTCGAGAGTGAGCGAAACTAATGAAAACATTGTTGGGGTAAAACCTAAAGGGAAAGACCTAGCACCAAATCCAATTTGCCATCTGATCTAACTTCTGGAGGCAGTCAAAATGATCCTTAGAATTCTTCCCTACCTTATTCCTGTGCTGAGATACAGGCTGCTCCAACCTGCTGTAAAATGCTTGATTTCGAGAGTGAGCGAAACTAATGAAAACATTGTTGGGGTGAAACCTAAAGGGAAAGACCTAGCACCAAATCCAATTTGCCATCTGATCTAACTTCTGGAGGCAGTCAAAATGATCCTTAGAATTCTTCCCTACCTTATTCCTGTGCTGAGATACAGGCTGCTCCAACCTGCTGTAAAATGCTTGATTTCGAGAGTGAGCGAAACTAATGAAAACATTGTTGGGGTAAAACCTAAAGGGAAAGACCTAGCACCAAATCCAATTTGCCATCTGATCTAACTTCTGGAGGCAGTCAAAATGAGCCTTAGAATTCTTCCCTACCTTATTCCTGTGCTGAGATACAGGCTGCTCCAACCTGCTGTAAAATGCTTGATTTCGAGAGTGAGCGAAACTAATGAAAACATTGTTGGGGTAAAACCTAAAGGGAAAGACCTAGCACCAAATCCAATTTGCCATCTGATCTAACTTCTGGAGGCAATCAAAATGAGCCTTAGAATTCTTCCCTACCTTATTCCTGTGCTGAGATACAGGCTGCTCCAACCTGCTGTAAAATGCTTGATTTCGAGAGTGAGCGAAACTAATGAAAACATTGTTGGGGTAAAACCTAAAGGGAAAGACCTAGCACCAAATCCAATTTGCCATCTGATCTAACTTCTGGAGGCAGTCAAAATGATCCTTAGAATTCTTCCCTACCTTATTCCTGTGCTGAGATACAGGCTGCTCCAACCTGCTGTAAAATGCTTGATTTCGAGAGTGAGCGAAACTAATGAAAACATTGTTGGGGTAAAACCTAAAGGGAAAGACCTAGCACCAAATCCAATTTGCCATCTGATCTAACTTCTGGAGGCAGTCAAAATGATCCTTAGAATTCTTCCCAACCTTATTCCTATGCTGAGATACAGGCTGCTCCAACCTGCTGTAAAATGCTTGATTTCGAGAGTGAGCGAAACTAATGAAAACATTGTTGGGGTAAAACCTAAAGGGAAAGACCTAGCACCAAATCCAATTTGCCATCTGATCTAACTTCTGGAGGCAGTCAAAATGAGCCTTAGAATTCTTCCCTACCTTATTCCTGTGCTGAGATACAGGCTGCTCCAACCTGCTGTAAAATGCTTGATTTCGAGAGTGAGCGAAACTAATGAAAACATTGTTGGGGTAAAACCTAAAGGGAAAGACCTAGCACCAAATCCAATTTGCCATCTGATCTAACTTCTGGAGGCAGTCAAAATGAGCCTTAGAATTCTTCCCTACCTTATTCCTGTGCTGAGATACTGGCTGCTCCAACCTGCTGTAAAATGCTTGATTTCGAGAGTGAGCGAAACTAATGAAAACATTGTTGGGGTAAAACCTAAAGGGAAAGACCTAGCACCAAATCCAATTTGCCATCTGATCTAACTTCTGGAGGCAGTCAAAATGAGCCTTTGAATTCTTCCCTACCTTATTCCTGTGCTGAGATACAGGCTGCTCCAACCTGCTGTAAAATGCTTGATTTCGAGAGTGAGCGAAACTAATGAAAACATTGTTGGGGTAAAACCTAAAGGGAAAGACCTAGCACCAAATCCAATTTGCCATCTGATCTAACTTCTGGAGGCAGTCAAAATGAGCATTTGAATTCTTCCCTACCTTATTCCTGTGCTGAGATACAGGCTGCTCCAACCTGCTGTAAAATGCTTGATTTCGAGAGTGAGCGAAACTAATGAAAACATTGTTGGGGTAAAACCTAAAGGGAAAGACCTAGCACCAAATCCAATTTGCCATCTGATCTAACTTCTGGAGGCAGTCAAAATGATCCTTAGAATTCTTCCCTACCTTGTTCCTGTGCTGAGATACAGGCTGCTCCAACCTGCTGTAAAATGCTTGATTTCGAGAGTGAGCGAAACTAATGAAAACATTGTTGGGGTAAAACCTAAAGGGAAAGACCTAGCACCAAATCCAATTTGCCATCTGATCTAACTTCTGGAGGCAGTCAAAATGATCCTTAGAATTCTTCCCTACCTTATTCCTGTGCTGAGATACAGGCTGCTCCAACCTGCTGTAAAATGCTTGATTTCGAGAGTGAGCGAACTAATGAAAACATTGTTGGGGTAAAACCTAAAGGGAAAGACCTAGCACCAAATCCAATTTGCCATCTGATCTAACTTCTGGAGGCAGTCAAAATGAGCCTTAGAATTCTTCCCTACCTTATTCCTGTGCTGAGATACAGGCTGCTCCAACCTGCTGTAAAATGCTTGATTTCGAGAGTGAGCGAAACTAATGAAAACATTGTTGGGGTAAAACCTAAAGGGAAAGACCTAGCACCAAATCCAATTTGCCATCTGATCTAACTTCTGGAGGCAGTCAAAATGAGCCTTAGAATTCTTCCCTACCTTATTCCTGTGCTGAGATACAGGCTGCTCCAACCTGCTGTAAAATGCTTGATTTCGAGAGTGAGCGAAACTAATGAAAACATTGTTGGGGTAAAACCTAAAGGGAAAGACCTAGCACCAAATCCAATTTGCCATCTGATCTAACTTCTGGAGGCAGTCAAAATGAGCCTTAGAATTCTTCCCTACCTTATTCCTGTGCTGAGATACAGGCTGCTCCAACCTGCTGTAAAATGCTTGATTTCGAGAGTGAGCGAAACTAATGAAAACATTGTTGGGGTAAAACCTAAAGGGAAAGACCTAGCACCAAATCCAATTTGCCCATCTGATCTAACTTCTGGAGGCAGTCAAAATGAGCCTTAGAATTCTTCCCTACCTTATTCCTGTGCTGAGATACAGGCTGCTCCAACCTGCTGTAAAATGCTTGATTTCGAGAGTGAGCGAAACTAATGAAAACATTGTTGGGGTAAAACCTAAAGGGAAAGACCTAGCACCAAATCCAATTTGCCATCTGATCTAACTTCTGGAGGCAGTCAAAATGATCCTTAGAATTCTTCCCTACCTTATTCCTGTGCTGAGATACAGGCTGCTCCAACCTGCTGTAAAATGCTTGATTTCGAGAGTGAGCGAAACTAATGAAAACATTGTTGGGGTAAAACCTAAAGGGAAAGACCTAGCACCAAATCCAATTTGCCATCTGATCTAACTTCTGGAGGCAGTCAAAATGATCCTTAGAATTCTTCCCTACCTTATTCCTGTGCTGAGATACAGGCTGCTCCAACCTGCTGTAAAATGCTTGATTTCGAGAGTGAGCGAAACTAATGAAAACATTGTTGGGGTAAAACCTAAAGGGAAAGACCTAGCACCAAATCCAATTTGCCATCTGATCTAACTTCTGGAGGCAGTCAAAATGAGCCTTTGAATTCTTCCCTACCTTATTCCTGTGCTGAGATACAGGCTGCTCCAACCTGCTGTAAAATGCTTGATTTCGAGAGTGAGCGAAACTAATGAAAACATTGTTGGGGTAAAACCTAAAGGGAAAGACCTAGCACCAAATCCAATTTGCCATCTGATCTAACTTCTGGAGGCAGTCAAAATGATCCTTAGAATTCTTCCCTACCTTATTCCTGTGCTGAGATACAGGCTGCTCCAACCTGCTGTAAAATGCTTGATTTCGAGAGTGAGCGAAACTAATGAAAACATTGTTGGGGTAAAACCTAAAGGGAAAGACCTAGCACCAAATCCAATTTGCCATCTGATCTAACTTCTGGAGGCAGTCAAAATGAGCCTTAGAATTCTTCCCTACCTTATTCCTGTGCTGAGATACAGGCTGCTCCAACCTGCTGTAAAATGCTTGATTTCGAGAGTGAGCGAAACTAATGAAAACATTGTTGGGGTAAAACCTAAAGGGAAAGACCTAGCACCAAATCCAATTTGCCATCTGATCTAACTTCTGGAGGCAGTCAAAATGAGCCTTAGAATTCTTCCCTACCTTATTCCTGTGCTGAGATACAGGCTGCTCCAACCTGCTGTAAAATGCTTGATTTCGAGAGTGAGCGAAACTAATGAAAACATTGTTGGGGTAAAACCTAAAGGGAAAGACCTAGCACCAAATCCAATTTGCCATCTGATCTAACTTCTGGAGGCAGTCAAAATGAGCCTTAGAATTCTTCCCTACCTTATTCCTGTGCTGAGATACAGGCTGCTCCAACCTGCTGTAAAATGCTTGATTTCGAGAGTGAGCGAAACTAATGAAAACATTGTTGGGGTAAAACCTAAAGGGAAAGACCTAGCACCAAATCCAATTTGCCATCTGATCTAACTTCTGGAGGCAGTCAAAATGAGCCTTAGAATTCTTCCCTACCTTATTCCTGTGCTGAGATACAGGCTGCTCCAACCTGCTGTAAAATGCTTGATTTCGAGAGTGAGCGAAACTAATGAAAACATTGTTGGGGTAAAACCTAAAGGGAAAGACCTAGCACCAAATCCAATTTGCCATCTGATCTAACTTCTGGAGGCAGTCAAAATGAGCCTTAGAATTCTTCCCTACCTTATTCCTGTGCTGAGATACAGGCTGCTCCAACCTGCTGTAAAATGCTTGATTTCGAGAGTGAGCGAAACTAATGAAAACATTGTTGGGGTAAAACCTAAAGGGAAAGACCTAGCACCAAA